>NC_031781.1:20114483-20201760 GCF_001522545.3 Parus major
CGCTGGCCACGGCCACGGTGGGACGGGCACGCTGCAGACCACAGCGTTTGCCGAGTCCCTTGCACATGCTGACGGGTGGTGTCACTGCCATGGCCCTGGACAGCCTCACACCTCCAGCTGGGCCAGGCCTGGGCTGTGATCCCTGGACAGACACAGCCTGTGTTTAGAAGATTGGCTCACCTCCTGGGCTTCTCTCTGAGGTGAGAGGCTGTGCAGAAATCACCAAGAGCAATGACTGAAGCTTCACCTGGAGCTGTATCTTTTTCCATCCTGTCCTTTCCAAACTGGGAGTTTACATTGTCCCTCAGCTCATTTATGGTACCACTTTATGGCAATGGTGTCCCCATAACCAGCCCTGACTGGAGGAGCTGGGCTGCCCATACCCCATATTGGTGTCCTGAGCAGAACTGGCCCCCACCTGTGCTCAGGTGTTCCATGTTGTGCCCCTACCTAAGACAACAGCAGAAAATACTTGTCTGCTTCAGCACCAGCTCAGCTAGGTGAGGAAGCGTTTCAGACACGCTCTGCCATGGCTGCAGGACAGCTCATGGAGCTGATGGGTGACCCTGAGCACACAGCCCAGGGCTTGGTCTCCCCCACTCTCAGAGCCCCCCAGGCTGGGGGTCCTGCCTTGTGTCCATCCTGCCTGTGACTATGGCCCTGCTCCCTGGCTACGGTTTGTGACAGAGGAGGTGCAAATTTCAAACTCAAGCCTGAACAAAGGGGGGGGGCAAGGGAGGGGAAAACACATCGCTGGGGACAACCAAAACTCAGCTGCATGAGCCCAAGCAGTGGCTCCAGCCAGCCATGGGAGGGAGGCTGGGCTGGGGACCTCTGCCCACCCGTCCTTGTGTGTGACTGCCCGAGGTGCCCTGGCTGGATGTACCTTGCCCAGCTGCAGGTCGGAGAGCGAGCAGGCGTCGATGAAGGCCTGGGCGATCACAGACAGACAGGCGTCAATGTGGTCTGTCTTGTCAATGTCGAAGACAAACTGGGGGTTTTTCAGGATGTTGACCCAAAACCTCAGTGGTAGGCTGCAAAGGGAAGGATCCAGGGACACACATGAGCTGAATTTTTGTGTAGCAGAGGAAGAGGGGCAGAAATGCAGAAAAGACAATGATAGAAAAGGAGTAGTAGTGAGGAAAGCTGAGGAGATGGGTTCTGCTACTTAATCACCCTGGTACAGACCCTTGATAGAGGGGCAGGGACACACCTTCTCCCTCAAGTAATTTTTTCAGGCTGAAGGACAAGGCATATACAGCCTTCTCTAGGCACACACATGTCCCTGCTCCTTCAGCAGCTGCAGGCCCAGAGAGGCACCAGCAGCTTTGCCTGTGTGGCTCCGTTGAGTCAGGCTTCCCCATCTGCTGCTGTTTGGAGCAATGGTGTCATCTCCTGTTCCCTCTTTCCTGACACTAACCATCATCTGGTTCTGATAGTGAGCCTGGCCCCACAAAACGTATTTCATCGGTCTTTTTTTTCCTGTTCTCTCGTCATATTCTCCTTCAGTTATTTCACTGCTGATTTGGCCACAACACAGCCTCAGTCTATTGCTCACCCTTCTTACCCTCCGCAGCAGCTGTGAGGTGAAAGTCACTGTAAGTCTTTGCTCTACAAGCCACTGAAGGTAGCAAAGGGTAGGCAAATCTGTTGCCCAATGGTTGTACCTGCATGCCTGCTCTCCCAGTAAAATTTGGTTTTATTTTTCACATATTGGGCTGGAAACAGCTCCTGTCTCCACAGCCTCCAAAGTGCTGAGCCTCTCCTCAACACTCTCTCCAGGCTCCCTACTCTCTCCTCTGGTTGCTTTCCTGCACTATTTCCCCTTCACTTTGACTCCTCCACCCCATTCCTGCTGCCTATGTCCCTCAGCACCACTCCATCTGGTCCCACTGCTGTGGTGCTCACCAGCAAGCCACTGTCACAGCTCCTGCTCCCAGAGTCCCCTAAATACCCCGGAGACTCAGCCTGGTTACAGATGTAAGTCAGGAAAAGTGCTACTAAAGGGCTGAAAAGGCAGAAAGCAAATGAAAATGATCCAAATATGCTGGTTTCAGAATTTCCATGACGTTTTAAGACCTGACATGGTCTTGGACTCTCAGATCTTCAGTGCTTGCAGCTAACTCCATTGCTGTCTCCCATCAGCCTATTTCTCCTTTCATTACTTGTGTGTGCCAGTTCTTTCTGCCCTTTGTCTGCCCATGCCTCCTCTTTCAGCTCACTGCTCCCCTGGGCTTCATATTTGTTCAAAGCTCTCCAATCCTATGTTTGGCTTCATCTTTCACAGCCCTCTCTGCCACCCTCCCTGTTTTCCAAGTCCCTCTTCTACTTTTAGCAACCTAATGATTAGTCCAGGACACCAGGGTTTTGCAGCTGCCGCTTCCTAGAGATGGAAGGAAGAAAAGAAGGATTTCCTTTTCCAAACCTGTTGGTCTTCCAGATGTGCAGAGTGTCAGGGTCTGTGATCCCTCTCTTCTCTGCCTGTTCCTCTAGGAAGTCAAAGAAATACTTCACAGCCACGGGTGGTTTATCGTCTCGGATACTGAGAATGGCTTTGAACAAGTCATCCAGGAACTTCTGGAGTGTGCCCTGCAGGACAAGGACACAGTGGACCCTGGGGAGAGCAGCAGCACCCAAGCCCAGGAGAACAGCAGAGGGGCTGTGACTGCTGCACACTAGGGGAAACCCTTTGCTGCCACTTGGATAGGTCAGAAGAGAGAGGGGATGCCAAAGCAGGGAGGGAACAGTCTGTTCGTGGATAGCAATATAATAAACTTGCATTTGGGGTTAATTTCTTCTGGCATCTTTGCTGGGATCTCACATCTGTGCTTGTTCTGTACACCACAGACAAGGAAGACCAGAGACTGCTGGCCATCCCTGTGATCTTTGCTTCAGCGAGGCACCATGCTAGGATTAAAGATGGGCCAGATCTGACCTCAGATCACACAGACATTTCTCTTGCTCCCACAGCTGAGCATCTCCATCTCCTGTCCCAGCAGCATCTCTTTCTGGGGAGATGGGTTCAGGCCTCAGCTGTGCATCTCAAGTCTTGAGGCAGCCAGAATCCCTTTTGTCTGCACAGACCCCAGTTCATCCCAGGGAGACCATGTGGGGCATCACACAGCAGTAAGGATGAGCTGGGAAGCTGGAAGGACCCTGAGGAGCCCGACAGCCTCACTAAACATGCTCCAGCCATCCAGGAGAGGAGTCCCACTGCCTTTGGGGAGCGCCAGTCCTGCAGCGCTCCTTCCTTGGAGCTGGTCCCTACAGACCATGAACAATCCCACCTGCCAAGAACAGCTCCTACCTTGGTGGAGAGTAGCCGTGTCAGGTAGATCTCTGGAAGAACCTTCTTCCTATGGCTCTGTCTGTGGGACTTCTTATGTTCCACTGATTCGTCAGTTGGGAGAACCTGGTCCCAGATAAAGCACATGGTCAGAGCACTCTTCCCTGGAAGTGTCACACTAAATTTTCCTTTCAGGCTAGAATTTCAACCACATATAAAATTCAATTAAAAAGGAGTTACTGCTTAATAAACACACCCTTATATGGCTTTTAAAAAGTGATCCATAATACTCAGTTTTTCTGACGTTTGTTTCTCCTGTTCTCTTTATTGCCTTCTTCACCACAGATGATGGAAATGAACTCATCCATCTCCCTTTGCACACTGGCCTGCTTGCCCCCCAGGGCTCTCACACCCCTTTCTGGGCTGCACCTTGGGCTCCCAGCAGCAGTGCACATGGCTTCTGCACAAACCAGCTTTGCTCAGATTTGGGAAAAGCACAGTATGTAGGAATGCTGGCTTTTTCAAAACAAAAATGAATATTCCACTGCTCAGGTCACTGAATTACTCTCTATAATGCCAAAGCAAGCAACTGATGTGCATTGTTTTACATGTGAACAGTTGGTTTCCCATCCCTTTTCCTTCCTTGCTCTGCACGTGTGTGTGTGTGTGTGTGTGTGTCTGTGTACGTGTGTGCTTCTACTTGAGCATGGAAACACTTGCAGACTCAAACCAAGCTATAAAATATTGTTGTTGTCCATAACACCTTTTCTCATGACAGCTTTTAGCAGCATTTAGCACTTGGCGCTCCCAGCCCGGTGCTGCAGCAGGAACCCACGGACCTGCTCAGCCCGGGGAGCCCGTGGGACGCCAGGAGCTCCCAGCAGGTGACTCAGCCGAGGTGTCACCGGCTGCTGCCACTGCCACTGTGCCATGTCATGCTCTGACCATGCCCCTGAGCTCTCCGTGGCTGCCAGCAGCTCGATGAGACACAGCAATTCCTCTGCCATCCCAGTAATTTTTTATCATGTCCCTTAATCTACAGATAAAGCTTATCTACAGATCACCTTTCTGTGCCTCTTTGAACCCTGCTGAAGAGAACTAATGAGCCCTGATGCAGCTTGTGCATCACATCTGACACTACAGCCCCCAATTATACACATATAATTGAAGTTAATAGCAGCCCCACATGCAGCCATCATCCCTGCAGCCAGGAGAGGGATACTTACCAAGTGGAAGTACTTTTCAGTGTCCAGATCCTTCACTGTGAAGAAGAGAAACACAGTGGCTCAGTCAGGGGGGGCCCAAACTGAAATCCACCTCCACTGGTGACCTCCATGTCAGGAGGCATCTGAACCCCAAGAACCCCAACACCAAGCTGGCATTGTCAGCCACAAGTGATCTCTGCATTTCTCTTTGTTTTGGGGTTGTTTATTGCATTATGGGGCTCGTGGCAAGTAACACTAGGAGGTACTTTAAGGGGGACCTGAGGCCTCCCAAGGGATGTTTTAAGAGAGACTCAAGAGGGCACGAGATAAGTATGAACACAGGGACACTCCTGCACCCTGACACCCTGCTGTGCCCTGCTGTGTCCCACACTCCCACGATTATTCCCAGCCCATCATCAGGGCAGCTCAGTCCCAATCAGCTCCTTTCCACAGCAGGCAAAGGACTCCTGGAGAGCCAGGCTCTCTGCAGGAAGCCTGGAAACAGGGTTTGAAAATCCTTGTTTAATGTGGATTTCTGTCTCACTTGGTCTGTTTTCACTCTGCACAGCCCAAAACCTAGAAATGCACTGGCAAGGGAGTGAATATATGTAACTGGGAGGGACACGACTTTTTCAACCAAGTAGTTTTAGATTCTTCCTTTCTCTCACTCATTTTTACTTTCAGCACAGATTGGATGCCAGCTCCCAATGAGGGTGTGAGATGAAGGTGCAAGCACCTTGAGAGCTGGGAGAGCACCCTGCACCCCGTGAGGCAGAGGGAGGAGACTGGATAGCACGTTTAGAGCCACCACATCCACAGCACCCAGGAACGGGGGCTGGCAGCATCTTCCAGCATCCCCAGCCAGAGTAAACCCTCTGACAGTGCAAGCATTCCTGTTCAATCATCAGCAGCAGGGAAGAGGGGTGAGATGTTACCTCTGCTCAGCGTGGTGTCCTTCTTGTCCGTCAAACTCATGGCCAGGGATGCCCCCTCAGGGATCTGTGGAGGAAGGGAAGAACATGGACTGATGATGGGGACCTTATCAGCGCCTCCCTGGTCCTGGGGAGATCCCAGGAGCTGGGGGATGCTGGTGCAGTCAAGGCCCTGCCACAACATCCCCTGAACCTGCCCTGCCCCCCATTATGTGGAAAGGGAATTTTCAATACAATTACAAGATAGTGAGGTTCTCAAACCCAGTGAGAATTGGGCAAATACACGTATCTGAGATACGTTTTTGGATGTGGACAGCAGGTAATTCAAAAAGGAAGGAGAGTTTGGCTGTGCAGGTGCTGGTTTGCCGTTCCCCAAACAGGAGAAGAGCCATGGGGCTGGCACAGCCCGTGCTGCGGGGCACGGTGCCAGCGCGGCTCGCGGCACGGCTCTCACCCCGATAACATTGCTAATGAGCACTCAGCTCCACTCTTGTTTTCCAGGCACAGCTACAGACCAGTGAGGATTATGCTTCCAGGCATACCAGGGGATATGAAAATCGTTAAGTATTTCTGGTTTCATTTAATTTTAAACAGAAAAACAGTCAAGAAAACAATCTGATTCACCATGTTTCCTCATATTTTTGGCCTCACTTCCTTGACGGTATCCCCCAGCCCTGCTCTCAGAGGAGGCACTGACAGTTGTAGCTGCGATTTCAGCAGGAGTGTGGATCAAGAGCACAGTGATACTAATCAGCCAGGCTGGTGGCCCTTGGGAGTAAGAGCTTTTTCCCCTCCTCTTTCTGTTGTCAGTAATAACTTGTTTTGCATGAAGAGTGTTAATTAGTTTCTGTGTGTTGCAATATTAACGAGATTCTCGCCAGGGCAGATGTCTATTCCCTGGAAGTTCTCCTGGAGCTATGGAAACCTCTCAGCTTGTTCCTGAGGATCCTGTTTTCGGAGGGGAACCATGGCTGGCCCTGGAGGCCAGACAGGCTCTGAGGCAGGGCTCCCCTGAGGTGTTGGTAGCTTTACCTTGTAATGTGCTAATGTGTTGAGTTTCTTCCTGCCATCCTCCACCACCGAGGTGTCATCGAGGTCCCGCAGGATGTAGCTGTCAGTGCTGGTGGCGAACCACTCTGAACACAGAGAGGGGAGAAGTGAGACCCCAACCCAAAGGAGGCAGGGCTGGGGGGTCTGGGACTGAATGTCTGCCCTGATGTCTGCCCTCCTGTCCACGGTGCTTCACCCATTGCTCCGATGAGCACCAACAGCTGCTGCACAACTTTCAGTGCTTCACCTGTTTTTACAGACTGGCTGGTCCCATGCACCTGGTCCTTACCGAGGTCAACATCTTCCACCCTTGGCCACTGGGAGTAGGGGACGTTCTTGCAGAAGGCCTCCAGAATTTTCTCTTTCACTTGACTGAGTGTGTCCGTGTCCATGGCTCTGACACTCAGGGAGTCCATCCCACAGCCTTGGAAGGAGACGTTGAGGTTCTGCAGGCAGAGGCTGTGTTAGGGACGACCTGCCTGGTTCTGCTGGCTCCCAAGAATGCTTGGAAGCTGTTGTGTCTGCACAGCTCTGGTTGGTGTGCCCTGGGCCCCGTGCTGATGGAAATCAGGCTGAACTAATGTGGCTATCGATGCTCTACAGCATAAGAAACACTGATTTACAGCCCCAGGGGCTGAGGGCTCTGTTGACCAAGCTGGGAGAGCACAGGGAGCAAGACAGCAGCCCTTCTCATGCTGTCTTGCTAATGGGGCTTGACCACCACGAGGCAGGAGGAAGAGCCAGCCCCATTACCAGCTGTGTCCTCAGCTGCTTGGCTCCAACTGGTTACTAATGGAACCACCAAGGCTCATTGCTCAGCCTCCGTTAGATGCAACAGGCCAAGCTCCACTGCTTAAACCAGCTCTGAGCCTGCTGCAGGATGGGTCTGCTGCAGCACCTCGAGAGCTCCTGGACAGCAGGACAGGCAGCTGTGAGGGCCTACAGGCTGCCACAGACACCCTCTCAGAGACCAGGGAGGCACAGATACTGCCTCAGTTGCAGTCCAAAGCTGCAGGGCAAGGAGAGCAACTCCTTCTGTCAGAAACCCTCTCCTCTTTTTGTCTGGGTGTCCCCTCCTGTCACCAGCTGTGCAGACCTAAGTGCTACGAGCATGGCATCTCCATCTCAGCCCAGCTCTGGGGAAGCCCCAGCATGTGGGTACTCACCCTTGGCTTTGCCTCTATGTTCTCCCTCAGCAGCCACTCCTCGTTGAGGGTGTACCTGGCCTTTCCTGTAATGGCGTCAATGGAACCCTTGTTAATCTGCTGTTTGATGGCACAGATCAGCAGGAAGAAGGGCTCTCCAACTGTCTCCTGGAGAAAGGAAAGAAGACCAAGTCAGCAAACTGGAGCTGGTGGTGACAGGTCCATCAGCAGTGCAGCAGGGACAGGCTCTGTGTGGACAGCGAAGGTGCCTCTGCACACCAGGGAGCAGGACTAGTCCACCCCAGGTGCTGCAAACACCTGTCGGGGGCCATCGCCTCCCAACTCCCACTTGCCTCTCTCTGAGGCTGCTCAGAAGTTTTCAGGCTTGTGGGAACATGAGAGCACAGATGGGGAAGAGGACACAACAGCCAACAACAGCCGCAGGCCATTTTTGGGGATGCTGTAACTGTCAGCATCAACACTCCATCCAAGTTCTGCAGCAAGCTCTGGAGCTGTGGAACACCATCGATGGGCTGTGCCAGTTTGTGCTGTCTCAGGGGCAGAGCTGGAGTGCTGCTCAGAAGGCAGAGACATCTGCATGGCTGTGCTGAGCGGGGATGCACACACGATACTCGGCAAAATGCAAATGTGCATTAATTTACATGGGAATCACACAGGAACAGGGAGAATCTAGCATACAGAGATGCTTCCTGCAATCTGACAGGGTGCAGACTGTGCAGCATGCTGCACTCAGCAGGACAAGATAGGGCTGATGTCCACAAAAATCTAAGAAAGACATATTTGGGCACCCAGATTTCTGATGAATGTGTCAGCTGAACCCCTCATTGCACTGCCTGGTTTGCCACTGAGCTCCATGGGAGTGAGCCCACAGCCTGGGCCTGTGGCTCTGGGAGCCAGCGTTCATACTTCTCATACCACAGCAGAGCCCTCATCACAGCAAAACAGAGGATCAGGGTCAACAAGCTGTTCCCATGTGACAGCAAGCAAACACACCATTTAACTCCTTACATTCATCAAACCTAAGCCCATGGGAGAGAGGTGAACTGTGGCACTCCTGTAGCAAGAAGGAAAAATATAATAGGGAGCATCTAGTTGTGATGGGATTCAGCTACGCAGTTTAATGCCAAATTCCTCATCCACTTCTGCCTGCTGCACTGATGTGCAAGGGAAACATAAGCTATTTTCTTAAGGAACTCTTCAGTGTTAGAGTACATCCCATTCTCCCTAATGTTCACGTTCAATTTCTTTCCAATGAGGCAAGTGCAAATTCTGCACATTTCTGTGTTCTGAGCCTCCCCCTTGCACACACAGGCCTGCCATCTGAGAGCCTGCTCAAGACAACAGATACCCGACAGCTCCGATATTTCTCAGCTAGGAATTGCTAAATCCTGTTCAATCTGCTTCTTAATTAAAACTTGGTGATTCTTTTATTCTAATTGCCCTATAATTGCTAAAGCAATTAGTCGGATGTCAATTTGGATGCGCTGCATTTGGTGCGGTTGATGATAGGGTGATACAGCAGGGCTGTCAGTGGGCACACGCCGTCTGTGCCAGCAGGGCACTCCCTCTTCAAGGGGAGTTTCATGACTCCTGGGAAGCTCCCTGGGTCTGCTGCAGGGGTCTAAGGGTTCCTGCAATGCTCCTGTGAGCAGGCAGCACCAAATGGGCTCCCAGCAGGGCCGCGGGTGCTGGAATGCAGGAAGGCATGGCTTCCAGAATGTAGAGGAAGGTGTGGACTCAGGAAGTGGAGAAGCTGAGGATTGCAAAGAGTGAAGAATGTGCAGAAGACACAAAGAGTTCATTTTGGAGAGAAAGGCAGAAGCAAGATATAACAAGGGGACAACACTGACACGGAGACCTGTTTGTGCTGCAGTACCACTGCCCTCATACTGCGAACCACAGGGCACCACTGGCTGGCCCCACACGGGGTCATCCGTCTGTGACACTGGCCATGCCACCACCAGGAGCCCTTTTTGTGTCACTTGTGAGCAGGGACAAACCTGAGCGGGGCTCTGGAGCCTGCCCATCCCCACCACAGGGAGACTGCAGTGCCTCCAAAGCCATTAAAAAAGGGCGAGTGGCAGCGATGTGGGAGCCCCCAAGGACTGAAATGAGTGACCCAGGTCAGCCAAGGGGACACAGCGACACAGCTCCACTGCAGAGATGCTATTTCTGTTTGGCTTCTTGGCTTTCAGGCTCGGGAACTGTGGGATGCTATGGAAATCTGCAAAAGTGCTAATCAGACAGCGAATTTCAAAGCGGGGAAAGAAGGGCTGGCAGGCAGGGACTAGAGATAAAATGGCAAACTTGTGAAACCTCCAGCATTGTTCGGAAAACTCATCTGGAAAGGAATCAAAACTGTCTTTGGACTTGGCTAGTTAGGAGAAAGGAAGTTTAACCAGAAGAGATCAGTGCTGATTCAGGACAAAAAAATACTTTAAAAAAACACAGTCTGGGGCCTTTTTTTTCCTCCTATTGTGAATGTATTTTAATGAGACTTCATTTTCATTTTTGACTGAACTGTTATGGGCCCTTAAAGCTACCCAGGGCACTGAAATAACTGCAGTAATGGAAAGCACAGTTCAGGCTGGCACAACTTGAACTGTTCCACGCACGAGGAGCGTGGGAGGGCTTCGTTTTTATATGCTTGGGAAAACAAAGAGGTTTAGAGCACAGACTGGATTCACATGTTGCTGCCCTATTAACACAACTCTGACAAGTTATTATAGATGTCCTCCCAGGAAGACACTACAGCCATTTCCAAAATGTTTTGGTGAGCCTAGGGTGGGAACAGCACAGAAAGCAGCTGCTTATCCCAAGTGCCTGCTAATTTTGGGACAATTATCTGTTAGCATTCTGTGAAGAACCAAACCTCCATTCCACATGCAAAACTTGGGTAGGCTTGGACCTAGACACAGAAGCTGAATTCCAGCTAAATTTCCTTTAACTCCCCAACTCTGTTAGGAGCCAGGCACAATGGTACCACGGTAGCTTGTGGAGAAGGCTTTCTTTTAAAGCTTTTCCCACCAAAACTCTAGCGCAAAGTAGAGACGTGGACCATTTCATCTATGATTCTCACTCAGTTCTGCAGAAGCAGAGTTCTGCATTGATTGTGCAAATGCTGCCCCCGTGCCTCACAGCAAGCCCCTGGCAGCTCATCCCAGCCCCTCACACACCGAGCCAGCCCCCCCAGTGGACTCCATCGCCTTCAGATGCCCTCCACATGTGCAGACCACGAATGCCTGTGGCCGGCAGCTCCTTCCCAGCTGAAGACAGCTCCTTCAAATCATCTTCCCCCAAAACACAAATGGACGGGCTGTTAGGCAGGGCATTAATGCGAAACAAATGTTTTGAGTGTGTAGCGTTGACTTACAAGGGAAAATACAAGCACTTGGAATTTTTCCACTGCACAACGGCGGGGACTTTCGCAGCAGCTGTTTCAAATAGACATTGTGATTAATGGGGATAATTCAGGAATGAAAACCAGGCCCATCATCACATGTCTGACAGAGCAGTGCTACAGGCAGGCAGGCAAGCCTTCCTTTTAACCAAGAAATGCCTCTCCAAAGGCAGTGGAGTTTGATCCTTAGGAATGCAAGGCACACGGGAGCCCTTTGGCTATCACTGCTATTTAAATCACAGTCCTGAGCTGACACCAGCCGTGTGGAAGGAGGTGCTGTCTGTTCTGCCACAGGAGCTCCATCCTCATTTGTGTGGTGGGGAAGATGCCAGCTCTGCTGATCTGGATCAAGCTCCTGTCCCTTTGCACATCTGGGCTTGTGTCACCCGGGACAAATTTCCTCTCCAGACACTCCTGTCTGACCAATTCTTTTCCCTTTTCATATTTCAGGAGCAGCTCAGTGTCTTCTCTGATCCCACCTTCTCTGTGGAGCATGTGAGATATCAGAGTCTTCTGGAAATCAACTTCATTGCACTTTAGTTTGGAAACCATTTGCTTTCAGAGATGGGAAAGAGGCTGCAGCAATGCTCTGCACTGCCATGGCTCCAGGCTGGACGTGGGAGGCCTGGAGAGGACTGCAAACCCAGTGTGCAGCCTTAGCCCTGCCAAGAGCTGCTGCAGGTGAATGGAAGTTCACATTCAGCCCAACAGCTCTGCAAAGGACCCAGTCACCTCACAGTCCTGCTCCCACCATGCCCTATTCTCATCCTCCCTCTGTGGGCCATGAGCAGGGGGAAGCCAGCCTGCAGCTCACAGCAGCACTGCCCGGCACTGGGGATGGCCACAGCCCCCCCAGGATGGCCACAGCCCCCTCAGGATGGCCACAACCCCCCCAGGATGGCCACAGCCCCCCCAGGATGGCCACAACCCCCCCAGGATGGCCACAGCCCCCCCCCAGGATGGCCACAGCCCCCCCAGCCCCAGCCCAGCTGCAGGAATGGGCAGCTCCCACCCCGTGCTGCGTGTGGAGCTCCTCACCATTACTAAGCCACCTAATGTGCTCAAGCCTTCAGGCCCACGTGATAGGGCTCCACTTTCCTCTTTTTCCTTTTTTCCCAGAGAAAGCCTTCTTGCACAATGTCCATTTTTAGCACAAGCTGGAGCTGGATCAGATGCCTCACATGTGGTCTCCCCTCCCCAAAAGGGAAAATCAGCACATTTTTTTCTACAATGATTAAACTACAGGCACAAAATCTGAAAATTAAAAAAATTTTACTAATTTCCTCTTTTCTGTCCTAACAGGCTGGATATAGGGCTACATTGGCACAGCCATCCTTATCCACTCCTGTAACTCTTCTTTTATTAGACTGGCTAACTGTGTCTGCTGAAATGAAAGATTGTGAACTACAAAACCACTGGCTTTAGGACAAAAAGTGATTATGTGGGATAAGAAGACATCACAATATGTATGATGGCAATACAGAATCGCTTCTGTGGATGTAGAAAACACTTTGGGAAAAGAGATTTTTTTCAAAGGCTTTTTCAAGGCTCTTCCTGTGGGTATAATGGGGTATTCTCCAATTAACTGCTGTGGAATCAATTAAGTTATTGCTCAATTCTTCTGGGGAATTCCAAACAGAACTGGCAAATGTTGGAGATAAAGCATTGAGCAGATGGACTGCTGATGGCTCTGAGATGCCAAACATATTCCTGCTCGTTACCGAGAGAAGACCGCCAGCCTTCTGGGACAGACACCCCACCTCTCCTGCTCAGATTCGTGCAGAACCACGAGGATGCCTCTGCATCAGAGGCCGCACACAGCAATGGGCAGTGATCCAGAGCAGCCCCTGCCCCAGTGGCCTCGGCCCTTCTGAGTGTCGTGGCTCCTGAGGCAGACCAGTCAGCATGGCTGTGCCAGCTGGCCACAGGAACTACACATGACCAGGTGGTTCCCAAAACCTACAGCCACTGTGGTTGTTTTTCAGCTCCACGATGGCTCTCCTCAAGCATAGTGAAAATGCTGACCCATGTTCTGGCCTGCCATGAAGACTGAGCTCACCAAAGCCCTGGGCAGAACTGGAGAAGCAACTGAACTTGAGGTTGCTTTCCTACGCCTGAATCATTCAATACATCAGTTTGCCAAGTGTTTGTGACCATCTGAGTGGCACTGCTAGCAAGTGCCAGGTCCTAGGCTGTCCCCCACATCCCTGCTGCACACAGAGGTGACCCTGCACCCCCTGGCAGGGACTGGTTCTCTTACTCTGAGATAGCTGTACATGCAGATGGACATCCAGTTGGTGAGCATCTTCTCCACCACAGATTCTGTCCTCCTCAGCATAAGCTTGGGGTTTTTGGAAGCTGAAGCATCTATTAGATCCACCAAGAGGTCCTTCATGATGCTGGTGTAATACTCCAGTTTCCCATGCAATGCAATAGTAAGCAGGGAGGCCAGGTTACACCTGAAACACAGAATGGTACAGGACTCAAGCCCCAATCCAATGAGACTGAGCTGCTGACTGGCACTAAAAAACCCAACACACAAAGGCAGTCTCTTTGACAATTTTCATGAGCCTTCTGATTGGTGTTAGAAGTTCCAACCCTCATTCAGTGCTGCGGGAGCTCAGGCCAGCTTGCACACTCTGGTAAGCCAAATGAGTAAGTGCTCTTGAGGGTTTATGGCCATCTATTTCTAAGAGAAATGTGTAGGCAAGTGTGACTCAACCATCCACTGAAACACACAGCCCCAGACACTGGCTGGATTGCTCTGGGTTAGGAATAAATTAGTCTCCTCCAGCTGCCAAGTCTTTGGTTCTGAAGTTCATACCTGTCTCTGACAGCAAAGTCCTTCTGTTGCTCAAGAGCGTGGACAAACACGATGAGGAAGTGCTTGTTGTTGAGTAAGGTGGAGAACAGAGAAATTCCTTCTTCCATGTTGGGTCTGCAGTTCTCAGGGATCTGAAGAAAAATTTAGAAAGCAGACTAAGAAAACCTTGCTTGTTGTTTTCCTCCACATTTTATCCCTCTTGATGGCAGGGATGCCCCTACTGAGCACAGAGATACTAATCAGAAGAGCCCCTCCTCCCTCTACCTGACACAGCCAGCAGCTTTTCTGGCAAGGAACACACAGCTGGGTCAGTGGCAGTGGCCATTCCATTCTGTTCAGCACTCCTGAGGATACCTGAGCACTGTGACCAGTTTGGGGCTCCTCACTACGAGACAGATGGAGCAAGAGCAGCTGAGGGCTGACAAAACAATTAGTGGTTGTACAAGGAGAGGTGATGAGGGCTGGGTTTGGTCAGCTTTCAGAAGTTCTAGTGGGAGATCTTTCTGCAGCCTCAGGGTTAGAGAGCCAGGAAGGATCCCAGGCCAATGCTTCTTCATGCAAGGGCAGTTCCACAGATCTGCCTTCTTCAGCCAGCCAAAGCTGATCCAGTGCTGCTCTGTGTTAATGCTTAGCAACACCCAAAAGCTTTTGTTCTGTTAGGGGGGTACTCACCTTCCACTCCCCCACCAGGAGTGGATGTGTTTCCTGGACCTGGGCGCCTGCCTGTGAGCTGAGCTGCTGGGATGGCAGGATGTAGCACTCCTCGTAGAGAGAGGAACACTGGAACCAAGAGCAGTGTTAGGGGAGGGCACCTGTGTGCTGTGCACCTCAGGGGAATAAGGTGGAGAGACATGTCATTGGGACTAAAGCCACCCATTCCAAAGACATGCATGGGGCTGGCTTATGGAGCTTTGGAACACTTTGGAAGAGCCTCCCGAATAAGCAAACACCACAAGGATGGGGGAGGCAGACGTCTGCACAGACACAAGGCTGTTAGGGCAGGGAGACTGCAAATAGAGTAATTTGACAGCTAGAAAACTCTCAGAAGAGAAAGCTTTACAGAAGACTATATCAAAATAGAGGAGTTCTGGGTGTTTCAACATATGTAACTTTTAAAACAGATGGGAAAAATGTTTAAATCTCTAGCATTCATATACCAGCCTGAATCTTAAAGCCTCTAGTGTGCAGAGATATGGAGACTGCGTAACTGAAAAACCTGAGTAATAGCTACTAATGAAACACTCTGCAGGCATAAATCATCATCTCAGTCCTCAGCACTGACACACAACTGCCTCGGGGTGAAATACAGCCAGAGCGAAGGGCGCACAGCCCCGCAGCGGAGCGGCCGGTGACAGGAATGATGGCACCAGCACGTCTGCTGCAGCTCTGGGAAAGGACTCCAAGCAGACAGACTGGGACTGGGTGCCCAAGGCATATCTCACTGGGAGCACCACAGCCCAACCTCAGACCGTGAGGAAGAGACAGAGACATGCAAAGGCCTCCTGAGGACTTGCCAAGCTGCTGGGACTGCTTGGGGGCACCCTGCACGGGACAAAAAGCCCCTCTCCCTGATTACCAATTCAGCTTTCAGCCACCCTTCAGCCTCTGCTGAATGGAGTGGGGTGACACTGGAGCCCTTGAGGAGATCCCAGCACTGTGCTTGTGAGAGCTCTTTCAGAGGAGGTGTGCAATGGCCCCAAACAGGCAAACCAGAGCAACTCCAGGACAAGCCCTGCCGCCAGCTCCTGTCATGTGCGAGCAAGCTCGATCTTGTATGACACCCCAGGAGGTGCGGCTCCACTTTTGATGATAATTAAGGCTGAAATATGTGACAAGTAAATATATAACAGTGGAATGATTTTGTGACACTGTAAAAGCCCTTTAGCAGAGCCCTAAACTGGTTGGGACGTATCTGGGAGCAATGAGATGCCCGTGACACGCGCTGTCTCCTTACTTTGGGGAAGAACGTTCTGGTGACAAAGTGCCTGTACTCCAGGAAGGGGATCCCCTGGCTGCGGTTTAGCTCCTTGGTCAGGTCTGTCATGTCTGTCTGCAGCTCTGCAAAACCTGACACAAAGAGATGCGCAGATGGTGAGAGCCCAGTTCACCAGCCGAGACAGGCTGGCACGGGGGAGCACGGCACATCTCATCTCTGCCGTGCCCTGGTGGGGGCTGAAGCTGTGTTTCCTCTGAGCAACACATTCCCACCAGGGTTTAACCATCAGACTGTTCACCTTGCCCCAAGCACCAACAGAACATCCTGTGGCCCAGGAGCCCCAGGAGCCGCAGTCCCCTCAGGACAGGCGGCAGGGTCATGGGCCGCGGGATGGTGGGTGCCAATACCTGGAATATTTCTCCCATTGTTCTATGAGGAGCGTGTTGCAGTTTCTGTTGCACCCAGGAGAAAAGCACACTGAAGGTTAGTGTGACCTTCAAGTAACCCTCTGACACCAGAGGGTTACTGACCACTTCTCTAACCCCAGGGCAGAGAAGCTGGTGGCACTGGAGATCAGTGGCTCGCCCAAGCCAGGCAGCAGGACAGTGGCAGGGCCACACTTCCAGCCACTGAGCCTCATTCCCAAACCCTGCCAAAGCTCACAGGCAATCACAGAAATTGTCCTGCAAGTAATTCTATGAACTTCTATACAGCACAAGGTGAATTGCTTCAAGCCTGCTAACCTGACATCCCACTCCTAGCCATGGTTCCTCGGCACCCAGACAATGACTTACCTTTGCGGATTTCCTCCCGGATCTGTGACTCCATCTCCTCCATCTGGAGCAGGGTTTTCTGCCAGTAGCGCTCAGCTCTGCGGCTCTTTGTGCAGAACACAAAGAGAGCTGGAAAAGAGGAAGAGAATAAGCCTTTTGGACCCGGCCTTAGGAGCAGCTGCAGCTGGGATCAGAGCAGTTCTCTCTGACATGAGTGCAGAAAGCTAAAGCCAGAGTTGGTTTCACACATACCACCAGACTGGTAACTGCTCAGGCAGTTGTCGATTATCTGTAAATAAGTAAAACCAGCTGGAATTTAATGATTGTGCTGTAACTGTCGTCTTCAGTTTAGGTCTGGGCTGTCTGTATTCAGCTTAACTGTATATTAATGTGTTTCAGCTGATTAATGAATACAGAATTGAGGATGTTTACCACCTGTATTACAGTACTCATATCTGACAGTCTTCCCATGCCTCCAGAAATACGTTTCTAATGAGGAGTGGTGCATCTAGTAAATAGGGTGCATTAGAGCCTTTATTAAAAATAAACTAAATCCTTACTCTAAAGCCCTCATTTGCTGTGAACTGTCAGGTTTCTTGCTGCACGGTCATTCTGGGCATGTGATGAACCTAGCCTGAGGACAAAGGTGTACAGCACAGCTTCCAGCCAGATACATACACCAGTGTGCCTGCTTCAGATTTGCAGCTAAGGATGCTGGCTCTGCTCTTCCTACTCGGCCAGGCACCTGTCACTGTTCGTTCCTGATGGCAGGATCTTGGCCTAAGAGCGAATGGTCTGGGACAATCATGCCTGTGATCAAGATCAGATTCTCACATCCTTCTTTATTTTGTATTATAGTAACTACTAAGTATTTGGGGAAAAGGGTAAGTGTATAAATATCACAGGTTCAAGTAACAGAGCTGAGCTGTGGATTCAGCCAGGAAAAGCTCTGTGCTGCAGGGAGCTGTGGTTCTGGTAATAGCTGTGTGCCATACCTGCTGCACCCAGACTAGCTTCATGTACTGCACAACTGCAGCACTCAGAGTCACCTGCACACCTCCACATGCAGAGAGAAAAACCTTGCCACAGCCTGGAAACACGGCGCTCCTTCCCTTACCCACGACAGAGAGGACCAGGAGGATGCTGCAGATAACGATGGAGACGATGATCGCGGTTTCTCCTCCCCCAAGGTGCAGCATGGCGATCGTGTAGTTGAACTTTCCAACTTGGATCTGAGGAAGGAGAAGGAGGGAGGAAAAGCAGGAGCTGAGCAGCAGATTGCCAGGGGTCTGGGGGCAGGAGGGACACAGGGCAGCACTCAGCACACCTTCACCCGAGGACTCACTGAGCGCGCTGGCACGGCCTCCCAGGCTCTGTGGGAGGGAGGCCGGGCTGTGCCCTTCACTGCCAGACCCTGGGCACTGTGTGTGTCCCTGGAGAGCCCAGTTCCCTTCCTGGGCTCTGGGGGATGCCAAGGCCACACCCAGCAGGCTGTGATGCTGCAGTGGTGCCCATCCCAGGGCCACCACAGGGCTTCGGTGGCAGAACTGCAGGCCCCAAGGCCCCCTGTACCTGCCCCAGAAGAGACAGCCCTTTCCTGGAGAGCCCATGGCCCAAGGCTGTCTGCACTGCTCTTACTAGAACATCACTTCCACTAATCATCAGCTTCTTTATGGCTCTGAACAGCCTTTGGAGCCCTGCTGCTCTCGCCCTTCTCCTCCAAAATCAGAACGACTCCCACCCAGAAGAAGTAGGGTTGAGAAACTTTAAAGTCCTTGCAATACAAATAAACTAAGGGAATAAAAATAAATAAGACCATAGACAAGTAATGATCTTGTGGCTAAAGCAGTGAAAGGGGTGTCAGAAGGTGCTGGCTCTGCTCCCAGCCTGTACTTCTTGTAACAAGCACAAACCCCTAGAGCTCAGTGCTTGGGTCTCCTGATCTCCAGAAGGGAAGAGGCCAGCACACATCACAGGCTGGCAAGTTACTGGGTGCCTTTTACAAACAGCCCTTTGGGCCCTCGGGATGAAAGGATTCCACAGTATCATCTGATAAGGAAAACTCATGACAGACAAGGCTTTCGCTTCTGGAAATGAGAGTTTCACTTCTCCCAAAAAACAAGAAGTGAGAGAAACTTGAGAAAAAAACCTTGAGGTAGGGAAGAGCTCCAATAATCTTATTCTTTTGATTAATGTTTTGATTAATCAAAATTAATCTTTGTTTTCCTGTGTCATGGAACACCTCTGGGAAGGTGCCCACTGGGGTGAAATTCCAGCAGCTCTCAGCCACTGGACCAAAGCCATCCCACAAGCAGGATCTTACCACCACCTCCACCACCAGACACAGCTCCATCCTGAGGGAAATCCAGCCCTAGCTCTAGGAGCACTGGTGAGGGCATGGCTGCTGCCAGTGGAAGGCTCCTGGCACTGAGAGCTTTGGTCTCTACCCTGGCACATTGCCCAGGAACCACCGTGCTGGACAGGGACAGGAGCCACAGCACAGCAAGAGCACCTGGGCAGGTTCACTCAGCAGCCTCACACACTAGCCTCGGGATCTCCACTTTTTCCCTCTGAAATGCTGCAATGAGCCAGCTCCTCAAAGTGTTCTGAGTCTTTTTCTCCCCACCAGCTCAGGCTTTTGCATTTTTCTGAGAAAAAAAGCCCACATCTGCTCTTTAATTCAATTTTAAAACTGTTTGGTTATGAACAAAGATGGGCCTGAATGTCATGTCAAGTCTCTCTTGTGTAGCTGGACAGCTCTGCTCAATACCCAGTGTGACCCAGCAAGGTCCCTGCCCATGCCTGCCCTGTGTCACCAAAGGCACTTCTCAAGTGTGATAAGGCAGTGGCCATTCGTGAGGGGTCCAGCCACGTCTGTAGGTTTAGGAAGGGTGCACAGGTATGGCAATTAAGGCACCTGCTAATTAAGCAGATTAATTAGCTGCACTTTCATTGCTGGTGTACTCTGAACAGCTTTGTGATATTTAGGGCTGGATATCACTCTGCTGCTTCCTGGGGATTTGCCCTGATTGGTTAATGTCACCAAGACTAGCAAACTCAAAAATTCCTTTTTTTTCCACAAAGGGATTCCCCTGTTTCTCAGTTCTTACCAAAAAAAAAAAAATCATAAAAAAATTACCCTGTTTAAAATTCCTGTTAAGATGACTCAAGAAATTCTGTTACTTCTGCATTTCCATGTTTCCAGTTTGCAACAGAATTTCATACACCTCAGATTGTTGCCAAATAAACTGGACAACCCTGCCAGCAAATTGGTAGTGCCTCCTTGTTCCTTTCTCCTGGGCAGCCCAACTCCACAGCTCCACAGCTCCCTCCAGCTCTCCTTCCCCTCCCTGCCCACACCTCAGGCTCCCATCCATGCCCTGCCAACACAAGGGCTGGGAGAGGACAGGGGGGGCTCCCTCAGAGGTGGAGGCATTTTCTCTCCAGACACAAAGAGCCACGGTCACACCCCTGCGTGTCCGTGGGCTGTGTATGACATGAGGGAAACTGAGGCAAGCACAGCAGTTCAGTCAAGCCCTCTGGAAAACAGGACAGTAGCGAAGTGTGGTGCATTTGCAGACACAAAGAGAAGCAGCTGAGCGCTGAACTCTTTGGAGTGAGAGAGGAGCAGCCTTTGGGAGCCCTGAGCACAGCTCTCACCCTCCTGGTCACAGCACAGGGACCCAGCTCAGTGAAGGCTGCACTCTCATGGCCACTCGTAGCCCTCCTGCTGGTGGCAGCACAGCCGGTGGCTTAAAGCTGTAAGGAAATCCCCAAACATATCTCACGAGGGGCAGAAAATCAGTGCAGGTGACAAAAGCCCACACGCCCGGGAGCTGGCTGTGCCTGACAGAAGTGACCCTGGCACAGTGCAGACAGCCAGCAGGCAGCTGCGGGTGCCCCACGGCTCCGAGGGCAGCCTCCAGCCGGGCCCTGCATCCTGAGCAGCCACAGCACGGCGTGCCTTGTCCACTCTTGTCCCTGTGCAGCCTCCTGCAGGGTCAGCAGTGTGTGAGCTGGACTGTCCTTCCTGGTGTGAGGGGACCCCGCTCGCAGCTCCGCACTCACCGTCACCGGCAGCTGCCTTTCCGAGGAGCTCAGCGACTCGTTGATGGAGCAGTGGATGACTTTGTCTGAAACAATCTGGATCTCACACGAGATCAGGCCGATTTTCACCTGGTACTCATTGCTCTCCAGACCCAGGCTGTCAGGCTCTTTCTAAAGACAGAAATGAAATCAGGATGTCGAGCTGTAGCATAGCAGTTGGAACTGCAATCGATCTTCCTGCTTTACTTTCCATATTCCCTGCTGTTTTGCAGACCTGGGAAGACTCTCCCTCACCAAGGACTTTTTTCCAGCACTCCACAGGAAAGCCAAAACCAGGCCATTCCCTATTTTCCTGTTTCCCATTCTTCACTCAGCATGGGGCATAGGATGAACAAGCCCCTCACGGAACCTGGAAAAATCTGCTTTTGATCGGGCCTGCTGTGCATGGAAGATAAGGATGTAAGTGCTCATCTGGGAGCAGGGAAGGATGTACAACGGATGGGACAGCCAGGGGATGCGCCTGCAAAGCCTGAGAAAGGGGGAGCACATTTCTGGAGCACGTTGCAAACAATAAGGATATCCTGCAGCAAACAATGGCCTTTGAATTACTATTGCTCATTGTCCGGGCCACTCAGCTTCTGCACCCCAACTTCCTTGTGAGCTGAGCTGAATTCAGTAGCCAAAAGAGAAGAATGAATGATCTGTTTCTGCAGGAATAAACACCTATTGTCAGGCCCTTCTGCAGCACCTGCCTGGTTTCAGGCCAGGGCATTGTAATTCTTTTCCACATGTCCAATATCTCATTTAGCCCCTTGCTACAACACCCTCCCTGGGCAGCTTTCTGGCATCGTGCCTCAGAAGGCATTCCCAGACCAGGCTGCATCTCCTGGCACGGAGAGATGTACAAGCTGCAGGCTGAGCCAAAACCTGTTCCTGCCTATCCAGTTCCCATCCACCCCCTTCTCTCTCCTGTGTCTGTGGACGGTCCCTGTGCTGGTACTTAGGACTGAGGAGCTGCCCAGGGTGCAGACGGTGGCACCCAGAGAGAAGCAGAGCTGTAACAACCCTCTTACATGTATGACCAGAGTTAAGGGCTCGCCAGGATGGTGCTTGATCCACTTCTCCTTCTTGGCTGTGGAGAACTGGGGGTCAGAGTAGTACCCCAGGCTGAATTTGCTGATGTGCAGGGCCTCCTCGGGGTACATCTCCTCATCCAGAGCCGAGCGCTCGTCCGTGTAGAGGCGCCCGTTGAGGAAGAAATCGACGGGGGCTGGCTTGCTCCCCGCAGTAACGTTGGAGGCGGCTGGGGAGGGGCAGGTGATGGCGGTGTCAGTGTGCACCTTACAGCGCTGAAAGCAGAAGTGTGAGGTGTCAGAACCCAGCACCACGAGTGCTCCCAGCCCATCCACGGGCCAAGGCCACAGCTTCACCCCTTCTGGCAGCAGGCATCACCCTGCTCCACCACCGGGCCAAGGCACCCACCGTGTGCTCTCTGCCGATGCCACGGACAGCCATGGACACATTCTGCACCAGCCCAAATCCTCTTCCTTCCAGGGTAATGATCCTGCCCCCGCTTTGAGAAGGGAAGAAAGAGAGGGTGACTGCAGAGGACAGTGCAGCAGTGAGATGTGGTGGCTGCATCTTCCTCCTGTCATTTTCTCAGAGATGTTTCTAAGCTGCCTGAGCAGAAAATGTGACACAACTGCCAAAGCCTTCTTCCTAATTACAGCACAGATCCACGCAGCTACCACAATATCAGGGAAGAAAGGAAGGCAGGAGGAGTAGATGCTCTGGTAGAAAGTGGGGAGCCTCTTCCAGAATCAATGACCTGTCCCCCTTATTCCCACTGCCCAGAAGAGCAGCCTCTGCATGCCAGGGTATGCAGCAGGCATCCTGGCCACTGGCCAGGTAAGTGACCTGTAAAGCGATGGCCAGGACACATCCCCTGCCCCTGCCCTGCAACAGCCCACACAGAACTGTGACACTGGGAGAGGGAAACATCCCTCATCCTGCATCTTCCAGGAACTTCTCATTCAGATCAAAATGTGAAAGTTGCTGTGTTTTGAATCTGCTTGGGGGGGAATGCAACACATATGGACCTCTCACTGTGCAGTCAACTAACAAGAATATTGAGCAGCCCTAATGTGCACAAGGCAGAGCAATGGTGGGAGAGCCATCACCACTCATCTGCACCCTGGATCAACCTTCCCCTTCCTCCATGCCACATTTGACTTGTTTGGAGTATTTGCCAGGGAACAGGCAAGACTCACAAGTCCTATTATCTGAAGAACACTCCAGGCTCAGTGACTCTGGGCACGTGGCCCCAGAGCTCTCTGAAGCCTGGGGATATCACGAGGAAGTTACGATCCAAGTTTCTAACTAGGAGCCTGTCACATCTGCAGACTAGTGTACAACTTTTTCATTGGTTTAGAATTTGGTTATATGGATTATTTTATCAATATGGTAAGAGAAATCAGATCCAGCTGAAGTTTTACACAAGTTACTGGTGCCTCATGGCCACCAGCCCAGCTACGTGCTGAAGTAGCCAGACTGCACGAGCCATGCCGGAGGCTGGAGAGAGCCTGCAGGTATCATCCCTGTTCTCTGAAATTTGGGAACTGCTCTAAATACCAAGGAAGCAGACTAAGGTGACTGAGAAATAGCCCAGTGGTTTCCTTTGTGACTACAGGCAGGACATTCTTCCCTTGTCTCTTTTTAGACACTGCTCTCGCCACTCAGCAGTTGGAAGCCTGCGAGGGGCTGTGCCTGGCTGAGTCATGGCCCTGCCTTTCCCCTAACATTCCCACAGCCTGCAGCCTTGGCACTGTGCTTGGGAACAGAGAGGCAGCTTTGTTCCAGGGGATCAGACCACCAGAGCCTGCTCATGCTCGCCCCTGGGCGTGCTGCTTTCAGCGATGTCCTGCCGGCACAGCTGCTGGCCTCCCAGATTTCCTAGTCAGCCCTGAACTAGGAAATTTCAGGCTCCAGGTGAGGAGGGTGGTATTTCACCACAGTATCCAAAGGAACAGAAGCCTGAGAACTCCACAGAGACGTGAAACTAAAAGCAACACACTTTAAAAATTAAATACTGTGACCTTGGGGAAGGTTGAAATCCAAAATTACAAATCTCATCTTATCCTCTAGGTGTTTTACCGCCAAGAAAAAGCCTCAGGGTCTCACAGAGCCCCAACCTGGGCCTCCCCAAAGCACTCACCAGGTGTGCACAGAATAGTTACCAAGGCTGACATTTGTCCACTCCTAAATGCATCAAAACAAGCCATGACCAGTCCTCGTGTGTGAGACCTCATCTATTCCCGTGCTGGGGTTACCCTGGAGCACCCCAAGAGCAAGCTAAGGCACCCTCTACACCAGTCCAGCCCAAGGCTGAGAAGCCCCCTTCTCCTGGCAGGACCCTCTCCCACCCGGAGCTGACCCTCTCTTTCACGGGCTGTCTCAGCTAGGGCAGGATCTCACCTGATCTGGCTCTTTTTGGGGTTGATGTCTGATATAACCGGGTTCTTCTCGTACTTGAAAGTGATGTTGTGGCTGGCACAAGACTTGTTCTCGAACTGCACGCAGACTGGCACAGCCGTGGTGAGCTCCGCGGCGGGCATGGTGCAGGTGATGGTGCTGTCGGTGCGGCTGCGGGAGGACACGAGGGGTGAGCTGCAGGGAGCCAGAGGCTGCAGTCTGGCCTGAGCAGCCCCTGACAGGCAGGTGGCAGCTGCAGATGAGCAGGAGCTGCCAGTCACACTCCAGCTACCTGTTCCTCCTGCTGGCAGGCAGTTCTCAGCCCACGCCGTGTGCCCCATTCCCCGCGCACACAGAGGCGCTCTGCCAGCACGCAGCGGTGCGCCCCACCAAAACCTTCGCTCTGCCTGACTCCTTGGGGCACAATACCAACCTTCCTAATGCTTTGGCTCTTGTCACTACTGCAGTGCCAGCCCCCAGCCCTGCTCCCACCTGAGGTCCGTGCACTGCTTGGAGGAGTTGATGAGGACACGGAGCTCTGAGCCGACATCCAGCCTGCTGCCTCTGATGGTGACTCTTGTTCCTCCCGCCTTCGGGCCATTCGCAGGAGTGATGGACTGCACCATGGGAAGCTAAAAACAGAGGGGAAATCTGTTTTCTAGCCTGGTAAATCTGCAGCTGGATATTCCACACTATACATGGGAATTGATTCAGAGTAAGTGTCCAGCACTGCGAGGCTCAAGCAGCAGCACAGCAACAGCCTTTTCTGGCAAGGTTTCAGAGCAAGAGAAGTGGTACAAACACTAAGGAGTAAGATCATATAAAACCTCTGTGACTCTCAGTGGTCCCTAAATACTGGTTGTAAATGAAACATGGGGCAAAATGGGAGCCCAGGATCCCAGCATTCCCTTCAGATTTCCAGCAGGAGGTCCAGAGCCAGCAATACTGCAAAGCCCATCAATAAAAGGAAATTTTTCACTCAATCCCTCCCTCACTGTCTCAGCCCTTCCAGATCCATGTCCTAAATGAAAGGATAATGTTAAAGCCCCACTGGATGACAGCCTTGAGATCGGTAAAATGGCCACCTGGGTTTAGATAATTGAATATCAGACCTCTGCTAAGGAAGCTTCAAATCTGCATTTCTTGAGGCAAGAGGAACGGAGGGGGAAGTTACTTTGCCTCTTGCCATTTGCAGCAGAAATTAGCGTGTACGTTATCTGTGTTTGCAGCCCCTGGAAATCTTCCTGAGATTCATGAGCTGGAGGCTTTGATAACTCACGTGGCGCTGAGCCCTCTTGTCTGCTCACAGGCACCCCAGGAGAGGCTGCTGGCAACATCCCTGCTCCATTTCAGCAGGACAGCCAGGGCACAGCAAATCATCATCTCAAGACCCTTCCCTAGGGTACTGGTGACTCCCCCTCAGACAGACCCATGGGGGCTGGCCCCTCACCCCCAGCCCATCCCTGGCTCATGCAGAGCAGACCCCCACAGGCGGGCAGGGGAGCGCAGGCTGAGCCTGCTGTTAATGCCTTGCCTGGCAGCCTCTGCCACACAAACCCATGGATTAACATCTACCCTTGCCCTTGTCCTACACTCTGATGGTTTCACTCCTCTACAGCCATTTCTTCTGTCAGTTCTGACCGTCACCCATTTCCACCTGATCTGTTTTGCTTATTTGTATTTCTCTGGGTGTCTGCAGGCAGCTGTCTCCTGCCCTTGGCCCCTAACCCACATATTCATAACTGCAGCTACAGCATCAGCAGAGAGGATTATTCCTGTTCCCCAAAGCCCTTCCCCTTAGCCAGAGCCAGGGGCTGCTGCTCTTGGTGCACTGCCAGCACCAACCACCTCCATCGCAGCTTTGGCAGATCCAGCTCATCCACAGCCTGCTATGATGTCCTGAAGAAGCCTCCCCCTCCTCCCCAGCACAATTACAGCTGAATTCTGTCTCTTCTAGGCATGTATAATGGGGACTTTGAAAGACATAGCACACAAGCAATGTCTGCTATTTCATGAACTACCTTCTTTGGAAGGGCAATTCTGAAAGTCTTTTAAACTTTTCCAGGCAAACCATAGCAGTGCCCAGGCTCAGGTCCCACCAAGACCAGCCTTGCATGGTGTAGGCCACTTCATTTGCATGCCATCAGACATGAGAGGAGAACCAAGAGTGTTGCTTGGTCTGTAAATGGTGTGAAAGCTACTTGGAGTGTGACACACCTCCATCATGCAGTGTCCCTCCCCAACCCTTGTGCACAAGGCGGGGCACTCCCTCGTACCTGCTCCAAGCTTTGCTAAGACAAACAAGAGAAACACAGACAGAGAGACAGCAGCTTTCTGCTGTGACACCCAAGCAGGAATGGCTCCTCTCCTGCTCCAGGGAGGGGCCAGCACAGGGCTGCCACGGGACCCAGGCTGAGGTCAGGGACTGGCTTTGTTCAGCATTGGTGCTTCCACAGGTGTTTCCTGAGAGGCTTTTCCTCGCATGTGAAGAGCTGGAGCAGGAGCTGCCCAGCCCTGTTCCACCCTCCGGGCTCCTCTCAGCCGGCAGCCAGCAGTGGGGGATGCTCCAGCTCAGCACACACATCCTGGGAGTCCCCAAACCACTGGGTCACAGCCACCACTGGCACCTTAATCCACTCCCAACTGCTGGATTGGGGACCGTGGGGATGTGAACCTGGACATCTGGAAACTGGAAACAGGATCCAGGAACTCCTGCTGAGTCTGGGCTGGCAGTGCCATCGCCTCACCAGCTCTCCCCATGCAGTGTGCTGGGTGCTGAGGTGTGCCATGCCTGTGCTGGCTGCATGCTGTGAACTCCCTGAATTAAACACCCAATCTGTCATTGGCTGCAGGGTGGGGGAATCACACTTCATGATCTGCCCCAAATTCCTCATAATGGCCACAAGGAATCAAAGTGTTTTCTGGGGCTCCAAGTCTTCTCCCAGACCAGTAACACATCACGGGCTGTCCTGCCCCAGCTGAAGCTACAGTGGAGGCACAAAGGCTCCACGCATTCCACGTACCCTCAGCACCCACTCAGCATGGCTGTCCATGAATGCTGTCCAAGAACTAGGTTCATGTAGGGAAGAGAAAAAAATGCATGTATTTCTCTCAGGTTTATAGAGATGAAAGCTATCTCTGTGAGACAGCACAGCACAAAGTTATAAAGGGCTTTTCATTGCACAATGACATGGGGTTAGCTTCAGTCTAATCCCTACACATTATTTCATGCAAAAACTAACGCAATCCCTGCAGCAAAAAATCAGTTCTAAATCATGTGAGTTCATGGAATGTAACTTACACAGCACAAAGAGGCTTCACAAGTCTCAAAAAATCTTACAGGTTGTAACAGCACTTCGGCAAAAGAGGTAGAAGAAAACCAAGTTCCTTTTTATAGCAGGAGAATAGAGCTGGGATGAGATTGACCCCCGCAGGAGCTGAGTCTGGGAGAACAGCTGTGCTGCCAGCATCCTGCTGGGGTCCTGCCACACCCCACACGGGTGAGCACAGGTGAGGTGACACCTCTCGTGTTTCTCAGCCGGCTGGGGAAGGTGTGGGGAGCTGCACACTCACTGCAAGGGGCACAGGAATCACCAAAGGAACGCTCAGGAGACAGCCACTCACCACGTAGGAGAACCGTTCCCTGGACCTCCCTTCACGGCTCACGTTAACCGTTACCACGTCCGAAAACGCCTCCTGCGCCTCTCCGGTCTGGCACACGACTCTGTGGGTGGATGAGGCAGGTGGCAGCAGTGCCAGCGGCAGCTGGCTGCAGGGACAGGGGTGGACAGGCAGGGAGGGGCACATGCAAGGCTCACGGTCCCCCAACTCACGTCTCAGAGACGACGTATCTGCCGGGCAGCGGGCTGCAGCGCACGCCGCCCACCCGCACGGCGCCCAGGATGTCGCTGAAGCGCCGGCCCAGGTTCCTCCCGCGGATGGTCAGCAGCGTGCCCCCCTCCAGCGGCCCACGCAGCGGCTCGATCTGCAGCACCAAGGGGCACGTCATAAAGTCAGAGCATCACAGGATCCCAGCCTTGTTTGGGTTGGAAGAAACCTCAAAGATCATCTAGTCCCAATGTCCATGCCATTGGCAGGGACACTTTCCACTAGACCAAGTCAGGGGAGAACCAGGAGCTTCTGGCCTTCATCCCTGAGCCAGTCCCAGTGCCCAAGCACCACCTGAGTCCTGTGAAGCAGACAGAATCACTCCTCACCCTCTTGCTTGCCCAGTGCACCCAAGACCACAGTCTCCTTGCTCTGGCTTGGCAGAGGAGAAACCATCACAATTCTCTGCTGTGCTGGGCAGTGGGGTTTGGTCAAGGCTCACTTCAGCTGCAAACACATCTGGGAAGAAACGTGCTTCTTCCACACACCAGCTTTGAACCTACTCCTACACCACTGGTTTCACCTGACAGCTGCTGTCCCCAGTGCTGTGAGGGGACAGAGTACTGGTTGTGACAATGTCCCAGTGCTGCAAGAGGACACGGTACTGGCTATGATGGTGCTGCTGTTACATTTCCCACTAACACGATAAGACTGGATCCTGTCACTAGCAAGATGTCCTTGACAGCAGGTGTCTCGACAACATAGAAAGTCAGCGAATAATTCAGTGCTGGTCTCGACCCCATCCTGTGCCAGGGACAATGTGCAGATCCTCCTCTGCTCCAGGCAGGACACTGCAGCCAGTCCCAGCCCTTGGCACCACCTGCCACCCCACACCACCCCACACCACCCCACAAGAACCTTCCATGCTGCCTTCAGGTCTTACCTTCCGAATCTCAGGAGGGGGACAGACATCAGAGAGCTGTGGGGGCTCGGTTTGCAGCCTGCAGCTGGAGCTGCTCTCACTCCAGAGGCAGCGGTGCCCCAGGTCCTCCCTCCCCAGGCACTGGGAGCAGTCGGCACTGCCGGTCGCACAGTTGTACACCTCCACTGAACCACCAGAGACAACAGACAGCATGAGCTCCTGGCCTGGGGTTCTCACAGCTCTGCTTAGCCCCAGGCAACCAAACACACACAGCCCCCTGCTCCCACCTCCTGCTGGCCATGTTAATCCCAGGAAAATCCAAAATCCAGTGGATAAGCAGAGCAGTCTGCATATAGAGTGAGATGAGGCAGCACTTGGCTACCATCCTGCAGCTCTCCCAGAAGGCCTGGGTGCTTGTTCACACTACAGTACAGTTTAGCACTTTCTTTTCCTTTTTCTCCCCCTTGAAAAACAAGCAACATCCAAACTTGGATCCTTTTGTCAATTTACGCTACATGTTTCCGACTCTCAGCATCCACATGGGAAGCTGCTTGGCAAAGTTGGCTCCTTCCTGCCGGGAAAGCAATCCCATTGCTTCCACGATGACAAAAATGGGGTGGCTTGTGCTTTGTACAGTGTTTACAGTTCTTTCCTTCCCCCTGTGACCTCAGGCCATTGACTTTCATTGAATTCTTCTCCCTTCAGATCTGCTCAGCTCAGCTTCCATATGTTTTTCTTACACTGCCTTCACATCTCCATTAGCTGGTGCCCTGGGTTACATTTCCTCTCCAGCCTCAAGACTTCTGCCACTGGAGTGTGGGTTTCTCCAGAGATAACAGTCAGAAATGCTCAGGAAACGTGGCTTTCACACCCTTTTCCCCACAGGAGACTTTGTAGGAGCACATAAAACACAGGAACAGGCACATTTGGCACTTCTGCTCACAGGAGCATCTTAAGGCACTTCATGAGCAGCTAATGAGTCCCTCAGCCTCAACACTGTGCTAATGAAACCTCACCAGCACCAAAACACTCTGCCTGTGCCATGCTAACAAAACATCACCGGTACCAAGGCTCTCCCCTACTCCCCACAGAAAAAAAGCTTATTCCATGTCATCTGCAGTCCCCCCAGGGAGTTACACTGGGTGGTGTTCCAGCCAATAGCAGAGCTTGTATTCCTTCAATGGACTATCAAAACAGACTGCACAATAAAAGCTAATAAATATTGAAATAATAAACACTAACATCAGTGATTTCATTGAAGACATTATAAAAGATGACCATGTTTGCCTGGCTGATCTCTGTGGCAAGGCAGTCTCTCTGATGTGACTCACACCAGACTGAGCAAGGCAAGGAGGAGCCAGAGCAGCCCAACAGTCCCGTGGGAACTCCAAATATTCTGGCCAATTACGATGGATGCAAACATGGCCTATGTAAACAAGCTCCTTCTCCATGCAGGAGGAGGGGAATTCCACCACGCTTTTTCTGCTGTGGTTCCTGCTCCCAGTGCCACCCACACAGAGAACTGAGTCTTCTACACAGCCAAAACCCAATGTCCCACCCCCCTCCTCAGGGTTACCACTGTATTGCAAAATTACACCCTCCTCTTTCTGCAGAGAAACCAGATCCCATGCCTGCCCATGCTGGTATTTCTAGGTATTTTCACTTTCCAAGATAATCCTGCTCCATTCATGGGGATTTATCATGGGGCAGCCTTTCCATCCTGGTCACTGGTTGTTGGAGCTTGTGCCTCTCTCCCTGTCACAGCTATCCTCCAAAGGAAAGCTCTCTTTGGGCTCTCCTTCTCTGCTCCTCAGATAAATCAGCCCCTTCTGCCACTGCCGCGGTGTCGGAGCTGCCTCCAGGCAGAGCCCTTGGCAAGGGCCACGGCCAAAGCTCTGGGTACGGAGTGTGACAGCAGCTGAGCCAGCCCTGCCCTGTGGCCGATCCTCTGGGCTCGTCCTGCCTGGCTACCTTGTCTGAGTCTGACTCATTTCGAGTCTGACTGCCTGCCTTCCTCAGCTTGCTGATGTAGCAAGGGCTTTTTTGGGAATCCAGCCATTCTTCACAGAGACAGAGAACAGGCCAGGGGTGAAATGTGCTTACACATTTTATTCCTTCTCAGCAGAGGAAGCAAAAAGAAGGACTCAATTTTCACAGCATGTGGAACCTTGATGCCATGCTCCTGTGAAAGCTGAGGGAAGAGCCCTGCCCCATCCCTTCTTTTCCTTGGAGGAATTCCTCTCCAGCCCACATCCCTGCTGTGACTGAGATCACCAGGTAACCCACTGCTGGCAGGTGAAACCTGAGCTGCCTGCACCTCTGGCTGGCTGTAACAGGGATGTGGTGGGTGCCAGTCTGGGCTCAGGGCTCACGTTCATGGGGGTGACTGGGTAAATATCCTTTCTGCATGTGCCTGACAGAAGGAACTGCACTGTGCCCACTGGAGCCACGGTCCCTCTCCTGCAGCCATAAACTCTGCCCAGGTTTCAGAGTCATTCAAGCCAACGAGATGAGAGGAGCATAAAAATATTTCCAACTCAGACCTGTCATCATCTCCGGACTGTCAATAAATCTGTCTGGTTTGTCCTTCAGCTGGAGGTTCACTGGGAAGTGATGGCTTTTTTCTGATGTGTGGAGCTGCACACAAAAAACAAACAAAAACTTATGAAATTTAGTAAAATAGGAGGTTACACACATACACTACATGGATTGACCTTTCTTCTGAAGCTTCTTTGACCGCTGCTCCTCCAGACATGGCTCTTATCTTTAGCAGAAGAAGTGGGACAGCTGTTTTGTTTTAATAATTTTGCTGAAGTCCCAGTAAAGGGCACCAGGACACAGTGCATATTATAGTGAGCACAGAGCCCTGGGTTGCTGCTATTTTTAGCAGAAGTGGACAGGAAAACGAGCAGCCTGGCCTGTCTGTGCATTCTCAATGTGGGGCTGTGATACAGGTGATGTGATGGGAAAGTGCTCTTCTCCAGCTTCCTCTTGCAATATTCTTACTGGTGAAAGTCCAAATGTTTTCTGCATTTTGCAGATGCTGTTTGCCCTCCAACAACCACGTACTGCTTTCCAGTGAGCATCACAACAGTTTCTCAGGCCAATTCCTTGTTCAAAATAAAACCTACAGGAACAGCAACCCTGAAAGGTGGCCAAATTTTTTGCCCGAACTGAACTCTTCCCATTTAGAAAGGTAAATAAGCAGCTCTTTCCCAAGGCCTGGGGAAGCAGGGGCCAAAGGCACTGCAGATCCCCATGGAGCTGGGTGCACAGCACCGGTGACACATGTGTGCCCTGTCAGCAGCAGCACATGCAGAGAGGGTGAACGCAGGAGTGAGAGATGGAGGGAAGAGAGAAAGCAGTGTCTCACTGCCAGGTGGGAGGTTGGGGGTGAGACCCTGCCTGCCCTCGGACCTGATCCTCAGCCTGGGGGAAGCAGGGCTGGCAGCCTCACCCCTCGACTCACCAGCACATGTACACACTCCACAGCAGAGGAGTTCACCCACCGGGCTTCAAATGTCCTGTCTGTCCCAAAATGGCACTCCAGAGCTGTCTCCTAGGAGAGGGAAGACAAGGGCAGAATGACTGCAACAACCATTTTGTGCAGTTCTCTGTCTTGGCAGGGTCCATGTCCCACCTTGGTTCTGCCACTGGCACCTGAACTCAAGTCAAACAGGAGGTCAGTACCCGACACTAAAGGTGTCACAGGAGCTGTGCCTGGCCCACAGCACACACAGACCAGGCCATGTGCCTGCCTGGGCTCCTGTAACCACAAGAGCTCCTCTAGGCCGGGGTGTGTGGAGCTCCTGCTGCAGCACAGACTGAGAGCCAACGCTGTCCCAGGCCACCTTGTCCAAACCAGCCCAAACCAAGGCTCAAAGTCACCTTCCTCCTCCTCCTCCTCCTGCCCCCAGCAACTACACAGTGCAAATCTCTAATTCAAACAAGGACCCAGCTGAGAACATGTTCAAAGGCAGATTTCTATGCTGTTTTCCTGATAACACAAGGATGATATCCAGCAGCAAATTATTGCTGTGCCCGCATCGGCAGGAAAAAATCCTATCTCCAAGCAGTTGATGCTCCACCACTACTGAGGTCTAGCTAGCCTTTGAAAATTGGCAGATCTGATAAAAGAAGCACTGGCAGGCTCCTGGCAGGCAGCTGCTGGCTCAGCAAACACACAGGCAGAGTCCTGCCCAGGGCATCTCCTGCAGCTCTGGCTCTGCAGGATGCCCATGGCCTCATGTCCCGTGCAGTGCCCTGCTGCAGCAGTGGGGTCTCTGAGACTCCCAGCTTCAGCAGCACTCAGGAGTTCCCCCAGAGAGGGAAGGATTAAAAATCCTACACCCAGCACCCTGGGACAGTGAGCAGAAGGTGGTGGAAGGAAGCCAGACTGCCAGAGCCTCTCCTGCTGCCCCTTTCCTGCTGACTCCATTTCCTGTGGGTTCCATGGGCTATTGCTTCCTCCTCTGCCACCTCCAGCATCCAGACAGGAAGAAGGATTTCTCACCCTGATTCTGCTGATTGCAGAGGTCACAGCCTCCTTCCTGGAGGAGGAAAAGGCCTGTGCAGGAAAAGGCCACCCCATTCAGGCAGGAGGGTCTGCTCTGCCCCTGTGCTGAGGGCAAGGAGGTGTGGTGGGAGTGGTGCCTCCACAGCCTCCAGCAGCACCCTCCAGCACACCAGAACAGTTCCACCAAAAGAAAAGTTCCAGCTCTTCCAAAACTCTCCTCTCCTGAAGAACAAGGAACCACTTAGCTGCTCAGGATGCTGGAATCATCAACAGGGGCAAGGCAAACCTGGCCCCATGAGACCTGTTGATCTGAGCCAAAATTACTCAGGGCAGATTTCCACAAACAGCAGGGCTTACTCAAGCACTTTCCCAGAGCTCAGCCTCTTTGGCCCAAATTCCTCTGGTTCTTTCTGGCATGCAGCACATCTCCAAAGGCACCATTTGATGTCCACTCCTGCTTTTCACTGTTAGAATTAGTGTGTCAGAAAATTTCACAAAAAAGACTTTTTCATGCCAAACAAGCTTTGCAGTGATGACCTGAAGGCCATTTTCACACCAAATGAGTTCTGCAGTGCCAATCTGAAGTCAAACAATGCTGTACTCAAACACTGTGGCTCAGCCAGAGCTCCCTGCCCACCCTCAGCTGTGTCCTTCATTCCTCAGTGCAGGCACTGGGGCCAGGCTGGCATGTGGGGCTGGGAGAGCAAGACACGGGCACACTCCGTGGTGGAACAAACACCCCCAAGAGAACAGGGAGTTTTATTTCCCCCAAACACCTGTCCAAACCTTCCCAAGGCCTTTAGGAACTCATTTACCTTAGAGAAAGTTGCATTGACCAGTGAGATCATGATGTTCCGAGATACACCCGTGGGCATCGGCTCCAAAAGGGCAGGTACTATTCGAGGACAGTCAATTTTCTTCTGCTAGGTACAAAAATAAGGGAAAAAAGGGGTTAGCTGGGTGCATGCTGAGCATCCTCAGCAACAAGGGAAGAGGAACCATCAATAGTCCTTGATAAGACTCGTTTCACTGGGAAACAGGTACTGCCAGGTGCACAGTGCCCATGTACCTGCACCTCAGCTGCCACTACAGCCGTGACAGGGCCAGAACGACTCTGAAAGGAGGCACTGCCACCTCCAATGGCAGATCTACCAGTGTGACCCTCTCCCACCCCCTGTAAGCCATATCCCAGCTATTGCATGGCTCACTCCTGCCAGCACCTGCGGAGTCTGTGTCCCAGGGTCTCCGTCCTGCACAGCAGCACTGCAGAGTGCATGGCGAGAGGGCAGGAGGAGCTACAGGGGCTTCAGCAAGGGGGCTGCTATAGCAGGGCAGCTGCAGTGAAAGGCTTAAATGAAGCTGAAAAATTATTGTAAAAGGTCATCTGTCTCCCTACTTTTGTTCTCATTTTAAATTGACGTCTCAGACACTGGAGCTGACTCAGAATTCCAGCCTATGTGACAAACCCGTCCTGTTCTCTCATGAGACGTAAATCACACTGCGAAACTACAGCAAAAATGAAGGCAGATTGTGCATGGCCCCAGGGTACATCCACAGTAATGCCTGTGACAGTGGAGCCTTTGGGATAAAAGACAACAAATAGTTGGTCCATTATGCAGAATCATTTGCAGCAGGCAAGATTTCCTCTCACTTGCATTAAAGGTTATCCTGCTGTGGCTCCACTGCTGCCAGTGCTGCTGCTGCTCCAAGGAGAGGCCGAGCCTGACCCCCGGCACTAGGATGGGATGGGATGTTCAGACACATCCCTGCAGCCAGACACATCCCCAGGACTGGACATGCAGTCAGGGGAGGTTTCTCTCCTGCCCTCCCCAGACCTAGATAGGGGTCACGGAACTACTTGGAAGTGCCTGTTTGACTGTGGGAAAAAATGTTTCACTTCTGTTAGGACACTCATCTAACCAAGCACAGTTGGTGCTGCCCAAACAAGGAGATTAAATAACAGAGAGGAACGTGATAAGGGAAGCAAAAGAGCAAAGCAAATGTCTGGGGAGAGATTTCAGTCCCAAGCCTCTTCCAAGGGAATAAAAAGAGTTAAAATAAAACCAGCACAGCTACAATTTCAAGCAAAACATCCCCTGGCCTGGTGAGTCCTTGCATGTCACCAGAGCTGGCACAGCTTCCCAGAGAAATACACTTTAGAGGACTGATTAACTTGTCATCTTGCAGCCCCTTCTCCTGCTGTTCACCAGCCACCAGAAATAGAGCTTCCAGCTGACTATATCCTTCACATCTGGATCAGAGGAAAGGGGCAGAATGTCCAAGATGCTGTGGATGGAGCTGGTAAGATGCAGCTTTCCCTGCAGAGCCATGCTCAGGTGCAGAAATGGTTTGTTTACCAAAAGCTCCAGCAGCAGGATGAAAGCACTGTGTTTCCAGGGCTACAGAGCACCTCTCCTGCAGCTGCTCACGAGATCAGCAGGAGGCACAGAGAGAGAACAAACACAGGTCAGCATCCAGCCCAACTGTACCTCTGGAGCAGGAGATCCAAGGAGATAAAGTTAATCCTCTGCTAATCGAGGACTAACCCAGAGCAGTCGCCAGGTGACCCCACAGCCCTGATGTCACCCAGTGTCACTGCTGAGACTGACACAAGCAGTGCCCAGCAGCACACACAGCAGGAGCACTCACTGCCCCAACAGCGTGTGCCAGACTCCCTGCAGCGTCCCCCAGGCTCTGGCACAGGACACACACCCAACAGCAGCTACCATCAGGATGGTTTTCAACTTCCCAGCAGCCATCCAGACAGCCAGAGAAAATGCCAGACACTGAAACGTGTGAAGTGGACAGAGGAGAGGATGCTCCCCCAAAACACCTGGGTATACACAGGCAGGCACAACAACACACTGCCCTGTGCTGCTGGGAGCTGCCACCTGGCAGGGACTTCTCCATCCCTGTTTCCCAGGGATTTACAGGATCTGGAGCTGTACACGGTGGCTTCAGCTCCACCTCCATGCCCTGCTCTGAGAGTCGCCCACCTCTTCCCCACCGGAGGAGAGAGGATGCCAGGGCTGGCCCTGGGCTCAGCCTGAGACTGAGGGTGAGACACCTGACACAGGGCTAAACTCCTCTCAGTGATGAGCATGGGGAACACCAGAGACCTGAGTTAAGAGCAGACCACTGGGTAAAAGGGATATTCAATTTACAATGTAAAAGCTTGGCTTGGATCTAGAGAAGATTGATTGCTAAAAGGCCCATTTTATTTAAATTAACTTCAATTTAAATTTCAGTAGTAGGAACACTCTGATCCTCTGGGTATTAAAGCTGCAATTTGGAAAGGGGAGATTTTCTCCTCTGGATGAGCACCCCAGTGGTGCTTTGGCACATTATTAACATACAGCAGCCTTGAGTCACAGCTAAGGGAATGGTGGAGTACGGCTGTTTCTTCTTGTACTCAGAGCCAGGTGGCCCAGGATGTGGAGAAAGATGGAGCCCACAGGAGGCACCAGGACAGCTGAATCCTTGAGCCAGCTGGCATCCTCCTCACATTCACACCTCGGCACAGCACAGCGTGGGGGGCACGGTGCAGTCACAGCTCACCTGCCCGCACACATCCCCTCCTCAATGCTGGCTGAGGAGGGTGCCCCAACCCCAGCAGGGCACAAGCCATGGCCAGCGAGTGCCAGCCACTGCTGGAGCAGTGAGCAGCAGTTTAATGAGCCTCACCTCCATCTGCAGCACATCCTCACACTGTGAGTGATTGGAGACACAGCTGTAGGCAGAGGGGCACCAGTGACACTTCCACCTGGCCGAGAGGCAGCTGGTGCACCTGAAATGGCAAAGGCAAGGTGAGAAAAGCAGAGTATAGGTTGCTGGATTTCTCTCTCCTCTCTCTGGGAGCTGGCAGGGGATGTGGCCTCAGGCCACGGCAGACTGAGAGCCACCCTCCCCTGCCTAGAGAAAAACGTTTTTCCCAACAAAAATGCTCTTTCCCCTCATCTGTCTCTCTGAGGAGCCTGGCATGCTGGACCTAAGACTCTCCCTGCTGTTTGCACACACATGGGAGCACTGGTGGGCCCTGTGCTCAGGTCCTGCTGTTGTGCTCCTGAGAGGTGGACGAGTTTTGGTCTGCAGCACTAGAGACCCCTCAAGCTGATGGGGTCAAGTATATGACTGCTCCCACCCAGGGCTGGAAGGAGCAAGAGAGCATGACCCTCTCTTCCCCAATGCCCCACAGATGCTCCCATAGATTGCTGGGAAGGCCACCCCTGCTGCTGAAGGGTTAATACAACAAGATTTATATAAAAATATTTTTCATGTTTAAAAGAAACCAAACACGTCCAGATGGCTTGAGGACCCTCCTCTGGCATCACATCTCCCACGATCCTGCCAAATCCTGCCCAGGCCCCCAGCCACCCACTCGCAGGAGCTGCGCTCCCCCATTAACCCCACACAGGAGGACCCTCATCCAGCTTTGTGCTGGCACCTTCCAGTTCAAACTGCCCCACCTTTGTCACCCCAGTGCCACCCGTGCCCTGCCAGCCCTGCCCGCGGTGGCTCCGCTGCCTGCACGCTGCGGTCGCTTACGCTCTCTTCGGGTAAATGTTTCCAATCCTTTTGCAATCATAGATGGTGAAGTTGGCCCGGATAATGTTTTTGTTGTTGACCCGGAGAGAAGTTTCAACGACCACGTGGTCTGAGAAAATCAAGCCAAAGAATATTGGGTTGCAACAGCCCCTCGCTCACACTCAGTAGACAAGAGAGACCCTTGGGAAAACAAGGGCTAAATCTGATTTGTTTTCTCTAGGGCTTCCTCCAAGTTGCATTTCAGAACTTGGAGCAGTCATCCTCTCTCCTCTGACCTTCAGCTCTTCCCCCCTAAATCAGCACTTCACATTACTCTCACAGAAAAGAACACGGTGACTTTCAGCACAAAATTCCAGCATGCTATGCAAGTGTTAATGAGCAGATTTAATTATTGTCTTCACGTACAGTTGGTACGAAATTATAATTTTTAAAATGTGGTAATTAAAACATGTTAGTTACTATGTTTAAAAATCCCGCTCACTCTTCCTGTGCCAACAAACCTGCAGAGAGTGGAAATCCCTATTTTGGCTGTTCAACACACCATACTACCTTCCCTCCCCCCAGAACTGCCTATTTCTTGTTTTTTTCTTTGCAATTTTGCCATATAAGCACCAGGGAGAAGAAACAATGCCTCTTTCAGAATACAGACAATAAATCATCGCATTGGATTCCAGAAATTCATTTGGATGTTGCCGTAACCAACAATACAGAGCAGTTAATGATCTCCCATTCTTTGGATAGTTTGGGAGAAAAGCAATGCAGTTTTACAAATGGGCCTAGGAAAAGTGGAATTTTCAAGAGGACTAGCTAATTCTCCTCTTACTGAAGTCAGCCATCTTCAATAGCACATTCACTCCAGGCTTGAAGGATGAAAATTCAACAAGCTCTCAAGTCTGGACTGAAGCATCAAACTTCTCCAAAGGTGCTGACTCCATGGCTAAGTGGCCAGTTCAGATCTGGTTGCCTCAGCCAGCTCAGCTGACTTCAGCCTCAGCAGGCACTCATCTCCTCTGGAGGCAGCTCCAAGGAGCCTCGGGCCCCCTCTGGCACCATCCCAAAACAGGGGACACTGGACACCTCTGTCTGGCTTTTGACTGCAAAATGGGGGCTAAGAGCTCCTGAGCTCCTTTAGGTACCCACTCGCTCCTCCTTCTTCTGAACTTCTCCTGAAAGGCAGTGTGTGTTTGGGAGGGAAAGTAAACAAAGCAGTTGAAAATATCAGTATAAAAACTACATTATTTGCCTAGGGCTAAAATGTTTTTGGCTTAGTTCACACTAAATCTAAAGCAGAAGCTCAAACCAGATAAAAATAAATACATGAACTGGCATTTAAATTCTGACGTTTAAAACCAAAATTGATAGATTTGAAATACTATCAATTCATATAAAGATGGTGGAACTCCTACACTTCAGAATCATATGCCCTGTGAAATAGAAGCAGCTTAGGGCTTTTCTTTCCTGTATGCATTAACTGCACGTACAAATAAAAAATAATTAAAGCCTAGTAAAAATGATGTCAACAGAAGTGATTAAAGGAATGCAGCTTGTTTGCCTCTACATACCTTGGTCATCAGGAAATGCTGGATATTTCTCGTGTGGAAGCAAACTGCAATAAATAAATTGGTTTACATAATCCCCAGCGACTCTGGCTACCGTGTGGATGTTGTTTCCATAGTCACATGAAATATTTGTTCCATTCAGGTTTGGGATAGTTCCATTTATTTGTATTATCAGGGCCTATATTAGACAAAAAAGTCAGCTATTATGACAGAAAATTATATATAGAAATTGTCAACATTTTAGAAGCTTTTCAGAGGTAGGCAACTCCAAAATAAGCCCATAGACAGGGTCTGTCTAGAAACAAACAGTATTTTGATGAAAACATTTAAAATATAATTAAAATACTTTAAAATAGCAACAACACAAAATCAGGAAACGAGTTGACTCAGCTGTCTGCAGCTGATTGTGTCTGAAATTTTGCAACCCTCCCCTGTGTGTTTGGTGCAGCAGCTCTCGGTGGTTTTTGCTGTAGGCTCGGCTCTAGGCACGGTTTGCCTGCAGACCTGGCAGCCAGCTGAGGCTCCGGGGTGCAGCAGGTCACCCCCAGCTCCCCGAGAGCCTTGGCCTGAGGCAGCAGATGCAGCAGAGCTCAGCATCCCCCTGGCCCACGGCCAAGGCAGGAGGAGCCGAGCTGCTCCACGCGCTGCTCCGCGGGTGGGGACCCGTCCTGCCAGCGGGCACTGGCTCTGCGGACACCGCGCCGGTTTGGAACCGGCATCAAACGCACCGGGTTCTCTTTGTCAATGTTGATCTCAGGCTCCAGGATGGTCATGGAAGGGCACTGCTGCACTCCTTCACTCACACTTGCCCAGAAGTTGGCTCCTGTGAAGTTGGTGCACTCGTGCTGCAGAGAACACCTGCAGCAAACAGAGGAACAACTCGTGGTTGATGAGTGATAAACGGGTGATAAAAGTGTTGAATTTCTTGTGAGGGAAGCTCCTGAGAAAATCTTGTGTCTGTATCTTTCTCCTTCATCCATCCAAGCCTAAACATTTGCTGCTATGTTTAAAGTGTCTGCTTGCCATGACAAAAAACATGTACCCTCACAGCACCAGTGGGGCAGCAGGATTGAGGGAGGTGGGAAAAGGCCATGCTGAACCCAAACTCAGGAGGAGAGGATGGCATTTTGTCCAACATCTTCAGTTTGCAAATATGGAATCTAATTTTGAATATTCCCTTTTGCATGTGATTGTCTTCTACTGATAGAGGGGATCTGCAGGGGCAAAAGATGGGACTTGTACAGGGTATGGGTTCTCCCAGTCCCATGGTTTGACACCTGAAAGAGATTCTTTGGGCTGGCAGCTGCCTGTGGCATGACAATGCAGCTACGGTGAAATCTTGTCTCTGAAGAACATCCCAGCCCTTGGGGCCAGATGCCATTGTTTCTAACAGCACTTATTTTGTAAGGAATGCAAAAAGACTGTTGGTAGCATGACTGTGGGGAAATACAAAAGGCACCAGAAATCCCAGGCTCAAGGGCCAAAGCTGAAGCACAGCAGGCCACGGCTGGTCCTACCTGGTCTCCATCGTGCACCACCCGCAGTAGGCGTCAGCGGCAGCCAGGCACTCCGTGCACGTCGAGTACTGGCTGCAGGCAGCCACCTTCACCCGAGTCATCTGCACAACAACAGCACAGCTGCTTCCAGATGTGTCACAGCCCCCAGGAACACCCACCAGCCAGGACACACGGCATGGCCACGTGCAGCTGGAGGCCAGACCTGCACCTCGGGCTGCCACACCCTCACCTTGGAGCAAACTCACCCAGCACAGCACAGGAGCAGACCCTGGCACAGCCTGGAAGCTGGAGCTGTGCCACAGCCACCCGGCGTGGGGATGAGCCCAAGAAGCCGGCTGCTGCCCGTTGGGGACCCCTGGAGCCTGTCCAAGCCAGGGGCTGTGAGCCCCAAGACAGGAAGGGTACCCTGGGGCTTGGGAAACCACAGGGTTTGCAGCCAGCTGAGCTGAGCTGGGCTGAGCTGGGCTGTTCCTTTTCACCTGGTGCCATGGCAAGGAGCCATGTGATGACCAGGTTACAGAGTGTGACACTGCACCTTTCAGAGGTGTCAGATGGACACAGCTTCACAGCTTGTCCCTCTCTGTGAAAAGCTCTCACCCAGACCTGCAGGAAGCTCCTCTCCAAATAGAGCCCAGCACGCTCTGGCTGTTTACACAAAGATCAGAAAGCAGCACCACTCTAGAAACCTTGATTTGTAAAAAAATCAAAGTACCTCTGGGGACTCACTTGGCAGAAGCAGTTGGAAGGGAAAGCATGTGTTGGTTTCTGCTCTCTCCTCCTTTGATCTCTAAACATTTGGGAAGGAAACCTGAGTGGTTTGGAACAGTGGGGACTGAAAATGTGAGGTGCCAAGAGCCCAGAGCTCCCAGCAGGCAAGCACACTCCAGGCTGTGGGCTCCTTGGCCAGAGCCCCACTTCACTCACAGCACCTCACTGCTCCCCAGCCCTGCGGGGCTCAGCAACCCCACCCCAACCCTGTCAAGCTCCTGAAGAGCTTCCTAGGACGCTAACTCCACCAAAGAAAAATCAACTCATCAGATTTATGGGAAAATATCCTCAGTCAGAGGACTGAGACAAGCACCACACCAGTTGTTTGATCAGCCCAAGCAGAAGGCACAGCCCAGCCAGGGGCTGAGATGAGACAGTCGGAGCCATCAGCTAAAGAGGCGTCCTGGGAGGGGTCTGTGAAATGATAATGACCAATCTGCAGGGAATTAGAGCTTGGAAAATACAAATGCAACATGTAACATTTGTGGTTGTGCATCTGTTTTGACAGATTAAAATGTAATTCAGGAAAAGCCATCAGTGCCTGGAGCGCTCAGCTCTCATCTTCCTCCTCTGTTAAGTTGATGGAGATGGGACCGCCTGTCCGTACCTGCTGCGGCTCTCCCCGTCTCTGCAGAGCCCCCCTGCCAAGCACTGAGCAGAAACCTCCCCAGGGACCACTTCTGACAGGCAGACTTTTTGTCTGTAGGAACCCCTGAATGCCTTTCTAAAGACCACATCCTGTCATTTTTGGGTTTCTGTACAGGAACAACCTTTGCTAATTTCTGCATTCCCATAAGTGCAATCGGTTTCAGTATCTTTCACTCTTTCTTTTTACCTGACCACTACAAAGACCTGATAAGCTGGGCTGCGTGGTGTTATCACCCAGCACAGGAGAATGGACAGGCACTTCCCCAGAAAGCCCAGTGACAGTCAAAGCTCTGAACATCTTTGCTCTCACCATTAAAGAAAATCTTATTGTCCCTTTCTGCTTCCAGCTCTGAGCTAAATCAAATGTATGCTGTGCTCTAAGAACTCTTTTGTTGAGGACTGAAGATCTCACCTGGTAAGAGGTCATCAGGTAGAGGTAGGTGGAATCAGAAGGGTCAAATTGCATGATGGGATGGACAGGCTCTCCATAAGCCACCGAAATGGATCTCCTGCTAATAACCTTCATCGTACTGTCCAGGTTAATCTGTAGAGAGAAGAGGCCATTTTCAAACATTACGGGGAGAAGATTATTTCCTCTTGGTTATAAATAAAAACCAAAGAGGTATACAGGGGTGCCCCAAGCTGTCAAGCCCTGTGAATCTCCGCACACTTTGCAGGCTGCACACACAGAGCTTTCCTGGAAAATCAGCTCTGTGTCACTGGGCAGGCAAAGCACGGCCCAGAAAGCCCCAGCCCTGCTCAGTGATGCTCATCACCCCTGGTCCCTCTGGGAAGGGTCTGGTTGAAGGCTCTACCCCTGCACAGCTGCATCCAGCAGGCTCAGCAGCATTTGTGTTGCCCTTGTGCGAGTGGCACCCGCCTCTGGGCCTCATCACATACACACACACATTCTGTACAGAGAACACTGAGTTTCCAAAACTTAATGAAAAACAGTGAAAATCAGCAACAGGGCTGTACAGCATGGCATCTCCTGCTCCCTGCATATTTGAAAAATAAGTGTTGTCAGTCCCAGCCAGAAGAGGCTTCTATCCCTGCTGACTCCAGAAGACCACGGCAGCTGCCACGAGAGTGCCAACTCCTACCTTGTCTCATGAATCACCAGCTGAAGCGCTGGCAGTGATGGAGAAGGCTGCACAGCATCAGCCTGCCTTTCAGTTCCCTGAATGTCTTGGCATTTGACTCAAAAATTCAGTAAATTAAATGTGGCATTGCTGAGAGGAAATAACAATGGGGGCTACAAAATGTCTCGTGACAGTCACTTTTCAACTTAAAACAGAAAGGGGATGAAGAAAATTCTTGCCTCCTTACTAGCAAGGGAAGGCAACAATTGTAATGATCAACTGTGATTCTGTTCTCTAAATGTGGATCAATTAATTAACATAGGTTAATTAATTCTTACACTAGAGCAGCACTGACACACTGCTACAGCACAGGCTCAGGCTTCTCTCTGCTAAGAAACACTGAAAGCTATGCAGAAAAAATAGGGAACTATCACTGTGTCCATTTTTAAAAGCCAGCTAGCCAGAAGCTAAATTATTCCCCTGGGATCACCCAAGATGTCCATGAACTGAGCCCTGACATTCTCCACTGCATCCCCTCTCCCTCACTGCTGAGATGTGCTCCACGTGTAGCTGTTTACAGACACCTGTGCCTGGGTCCCTCTGCCTCCTGGGCATGTTCATCCTACACCCTCTTCACACAGGCTCCCCCTGGATCTCGGGGGGCTGCAGGCTCTGGGGGAGAGCCCCCAGAGCAGCCCAGGGGCAGCGACCACCAGCCCTGGCACAGCAGGCTGGGGTGGGCTGGAGGACACACACTGCCCTGGGTGCTGGTGGGAGCAGAGTGAGTGAAGCCCTGGGTAACCCCACCACAGACATGGACACATCAGGACAGACCCCCTCCCTCCTTGTGCCCTTGAGGGCACTGCACCCTGGCACGTCCTGCCCCAGCCATGCTGCCCAAGCACTGCTGACCCTCCCGTGACCGCTGGACGTGGTGTTGGCCCTCACCAAACAGTCCACAGCCACAGAATTGCTCTGATTTGCCATACATGCTCCTGGTAACCCTAACTGCTGCTGGCAGGAGCTGGGAAAGCACCATTTCTACCCCTCTGCTGTCTTTTCTCAGGCAACAAATCTGAATGGTTTGGCCATGCAAAGTATCTTGCATCCTGTGCCAAAGAGCAAGAAGCCCCAAAGGTAGAAGGGCTTCTGGTTATGCAGCTGTGTTGTGGAATTAGATTACAGCTATCTGAGCAAATTATCCCAGCACAGGGTAGCCAGGAGCCTCTCCCTAATGGAGGCACTGCAGATAAGGCTGGTCTCTCGGAGATGATAATGGAGCAGAGCTGTTAATGCCGTGTGAACAGGCTGCGCTGCGTGTGGCATCTGCCCCCAGCCCTGCGCCTGGCCCAGTGCCAGCTCCCTCCTGAATTACCTGTCCCTGTGGGCAAAAATCAAAGCAGGGAGTTCCTTTGCGATTGTTCCCACATTTCTGCCAGGAGCACTTAGGCTCAAGGGAAGAGACTGGCAAGTTTTCTTCTATCTAAGTATTTTGATCCAGTATCCCACATTTTGCACCAGTCCCCCCAGGCAGAGATAAAGCAGGTATCAGCTGTCTTTGCTCCAGGCCTTTTCCCCCTCTTCTCTGTGAACTTCTGATACTGGCAGTTTCCCAGACTGCTGTGGCTGCCTGGAATCAAAACTTTCTCTGGCAAACTTCAAGCACGAAGGTTACTGAGAGCTTGGCCTTGTGTCCTGGCTGCAGAACTGGGGCATTGCATCACCCTGCATCACCTCTGGCATGTTATTTACAACAGGCTCCACCATGGGTTCACACCTGCTTTGGATTCAGCTGTGAAGAATCTCTTTGTGATTCCCCTGTCTACATGGAGTCTTCAAAAGCCAGCGCCTCAGAGGGAGAATTTATTAGAACAGCTTTTAACAACTGTAATAACGTCAACAGTTAAAATAATAACTAAACATTGCAATTAAAATGATATTATAGTGTGTATATAATCATACTCTTTTAAAACTATATTCATATAATTAATAAAATGGTTTAATAAAATTAATTAATATTTCAATGCTGCACAATAGCGTTTTCAGCTTTCATCAAAAACATCCTGCTCACGTGGCAGCCCTGAGCAGTGATTAACAGCCAGCAGTCACCAGGCAGCGTGCATCACTGTCCAGGTTATGGCACTACCCAATGACTTCTTCATCACCCAAAGGAAGTAGGAGCTCAAACCAAGCAGACAACAGCTGTCATCCTCTGGGCAGACCAGAGGTGCTGGAAGTGGGAGCCCCAACACCCACCCCGTCCCCAGCTCTGCTGGCCCACGCTGCTGCTGCTGGGCCCCACTTGCCTTCAGGAGTCCTCCACTGGCCGTGCCCAGGAACACAACGGTGTAGTTGTTGACACTGGCCACTGCCACCGCAGTCAGGCCACTGTAGGTGAAGATGGGGGTGGCAGTGACAGGGTTCACGATGGCCAGTGGGTGCTGAAGGTGTGCGGCTCCACAGTCCAGCTGCTCCGGCTGCAGCTGGGGAGAGACACAAATATCAGTGGGCAGCACAAACACCAGTCCAATCCCTGCCATCCCCTCAGGGGCAGTGGGGACAGACTTCTCAGAGCCCCTCACTGCTGAGTCACAGAACAGGAAGATACACCCGGCCCTGGCTGGTGAGCTGACCCACGAGGGCTGGCACGTGGGGCACAAGGCTGATAGCAGGGCTTCCACATCCATTCACTGCCAGGTGCCAAGGGGCAAAGGCAGTGGTTAAGGACTTTTCATTGACCTGTGTCTATGAGCAAGCATCTGACTTGTTTGGTCAAAAGCAAAACAACAGACTTGACTCTCCTGTGCTAAATTAATTAGTGCATTTGCTGCATGGCAGCAGCACTTGCAAGTGGAACTGATGCCTCATATTCCTACTATGCTGCCGAGACACACCCAAGATTTATGACCCCTTCACTCCAAATCCTCTGAGATTCTCATGTAATTCCTACTCAGACAACTTGGATGGATTCGACAATGCCTGAACATCACAACAGTCTAACTGCCAACAATTCACCTGCAGTCACTCCTGCAGCAGCTTTTCTGAGCTGCAGCGGGTGTAGCTGGAGCCTTCAAATGATGGACACCTTTTAAGGGCCATTTCCACTTCCCAGGCTCAGCCTAGGGGAGGCTGTGACCACACTGTCACACTCCTCAGCAGGGCTGGCATTCCAGCAGCAGCAGGCATCTGCAGGTCTCCTGTGCACAACCCAAGCCCCAGTTGTGGGAAGGGTCAAAACTCCAGCAAGAGATACCTGGAGGGTTGCAGCCCACACCCCAAGGACAAAGCACATTTATGCCTGTCTGTAGCCAGTCTGAAGGTAGATAGTTCTGCCACAGAAGCTGACAGAAGTCTGCATTTAAGCAGAATAAATGCAGGGATTTGAGGCTGCATCTGTCAGGGCCTGGGAATGCACTTTGCACCAGGCAAAAGGTGACCATCAGCCTGTCCAGCACAGTCCTCCCTCCTGGGCTGCACCAGGGGGTGGATGCTAATTCCCTGGTCATCATTAGTGGAACCAGGCTAAAGCTTTGGCTCTCTCCTCTCTCCAGACAGTTCAGAAGATTAAGCAAATCCTTAGGCTTTGCAACAGGAGGGTGAGACTGGGCAGGGTCTCTCTGCAGGGTCACGTGCACCCCATGCCCATCTGCCCCCAGGCCACCACCACGTGTCTTGGGTTGGTGCCACACCACAGCAACACATTCATGGGGAGAAGTGGGGAAGAAACATGCTAAAACCCAAAAGGGATGCACAGCGATGGGGCTCTGTATGCATAAGCAAGAGATGGTGCCCCTGCACTGGCAAAAGAGAAGAAGCCCCAGACAGATGCCCACAAGGGGTTGGTGACCTCCCTGTCACGGCCACAGCTGGTCCAGGGAGCAGTCAGCACAGGGACTGCAGGCCATGGCACTGCCCATTCCTCCCCCTTGCGTGGCATAGGACAGTAGCAAACCTCACCAGGAGCTGTGGGTGCCAGCCAGCCCTTGGTGTGTTGGAGCAGCTGGCCAGCAAACAGCCCGGGCTACCCAGCAGAGACACCCCACAGCAACCTCTGCACAGGAGCACGTACCCCTGAGCACAGGGACTGTGCTGCTGCAGACACATCCAGGGCTCATATTGCTGCTCTGGACTAGCACAGCCACAGTGCCACTAGAGACAGGCTGGGTCTTCAAAAAACCACCCTGACCTTGGTCCCCTGTGCCCCACCAGACCCCATGGCCACTGCTGGCTGCTCCAGACATGGAGTAACAAAGGCAGATGTGAAAAACTTCCTCTGCTCAGATGAGTGCCAAACGGGACAGCACATTCAAAGCTGCAGCTCTGTTCTTAGGGGACCTAAAACAAAAGGATCAAGTTTGTGGATGCAACGCTAAATTCATTTTCCAGTTTTACTGCATCTCATTCTAGTAAAATGTAAAATCACAGCCCAAATTCTTAAGTGTGTATGTTTGGCCTGTAACTGGGCCACACAACTTTTCTTATACGATACAGAAGACATGGAAAGTCATTCATGTTTCTGATTTAGTTATTCCTTCCCTTCACAAACAGATATTTAGAATTTCACTTGGGTTTATTTACTTGTCTTAGGGATTATTATCTCTAGCTCCTCCTCATGTCTCTGTAAGAACATCACCACCTGAAGTTTACAAGGCTCCTTTCTGCAGGGAAACGGGCACAGAGACACCTCTGACCACCTGGGACCCCAAGGGATGCTCAGCACCTTCTCTCTGTGGCAGCTGTGCAGGAGCTGGGACCAGCATCACGGCCTGCCAGCCTGAGAGACATGACCCTTTCTTCTCATAGGTGGCCAAAATCACGGGAAGTCTCTTATCTGCAGCGCCTGCCCACTCCTAAATCATGCATTTCAGAGCTCATAGCAGTGCAAAGTGTTTTCCACAGTAAACAGGATGTAACTATTCTAACCCAGGCCAAGATTTATTTTGGCTGCACACATCCTTCCTCTGAAACACCTTTCTTCAAATGACATCAGACCTTCCAACAAATGGATGGGTAGGAGACATATGGTGTTTGCCTCTGCCGGGTCCAAAGAAGGGATGACATGCTGTGCTGCTGCTGCCCATACCCCACAGCACCAAGAGGACAGCTAACTCCATCACGTTACAGTAAACAGGATACAGCCAAGTCACATCCTTCTGCAGACACCAGGCAGTCACCACAGCTGGGGAATTGCACTGGATGAATGGAATAGGAGGCCATCTCCAAGTGGAAGGGGTTAAATCTCACTCCCTCTTAAATCAAGCTGCCCTGTCTTGAAATGGGAAAAGAACAAATGTTTTCTTCCAAAACCAATCTCTTCCTATAATCTGCATTTTAAAACACCTGGTGAGCATTCACTATATTGCCTCTATTTTCCTTTGACGTGCTCTGGGTACTCAGTAACTCACAGAACTGTGGGCTGATTTTAGATCCAAAACCTCCTGCCCACAAAAGGTTTGACTCTGCCACTCTGTCACTGATCAGGAGCGTCTTGGGTGCAAGATGGGGACAAGCACAGCCAGCACCAGCTGAGCAGCTCTGCCAGCCCCTGCCAGGACGAGAGGAACACGCTGCTGTGCCCCTGCACACTGCAATAAGTGATATTGCTGCAAAACTTCACAAGTGATGCAAATGAATTCAAATCAAGGGGCCGTGGCTAAGAGGATGGTTACTCAGATTAACCCCTGAGTGTGATTGCAGAAACAAAGTGGGACTGAGATAAAAGATTTCCAGCCACATCATAGCTCAAGAGTTCAGCTGCCTTCACAGTGTGAGTTCAGTTCTTTATCCCAGGCCTATAAGGAGCATAAAAAGCGATTTCCCAGAGTTTCCATTTCAGCTCCCCAGCCCTGGGCATGCAGGATGTCCCTTCGGGAAGGAAGTCTGTTGGAAACAGAAGGGGGAAGAGGAGTGGTGAGGCAGCTCTCAGGAAAACCATGAAATGCGCTGATTTCTGCATCCTGTGTTTGTGACCTTAAAAATAGTTCTCAAGCAAAGCTGGAGCTAATTTGTGACTCAGAAGCAGAGGAAAGCCCTGAGCCCCTGCCCTCCACGAGGCCGTGCTGGCTGCGCTGCAGCAGCTCCAGAGCTCCGGAGTGAGAAGGGGAGCCTGGCCCCTTTCAGACTTCGTATCAGAGAGGATTAAAGTGTTGGCTTCCAGCATGCCTGGAGTCCTGGGAAAATGACACAGCCAGCATCGGATAATCCGCTCCAAACTTGTTGATTTGTGGGACTTAGCCATCATCTTCATAGGCTCAAAATTTGGCAGCTGCTCCCACACAACTGACATTTTCAGGCCATTAAAGGCTGTGATAAAAGGGCCCTAGTTTTATCTCTTGCCTTCCTTAACATAAACCATTAGGCTTTTATTAACATTTAGGTATGACTCAGGGAAATTTCTGACTGCAGAGAGAATATTCAGAATAATTAGGATACTGTCGGAAGAGAATAGCAGGACACAGACTCACTGAACTGTAGGGACAGGCTAAAAACCAGTGGTGCAATACTGCATAGGAGAATGGAGACAGCCGGTGATGCCAAGCCAGCCTGGCTGCATTATGCTAAGGGAGAGGACAAGCTCTGCTCTGTGCTGGGCAGAGCCCAGGCCAACCACACACCCCCAGCATTCCCCCAGAGCTCCCAGTTTGTACACACAATCACTCGTTTATCTGCTGCAGTGTCGCAACCAGACCTGTCAAAAACAGGCTTTTTGGGATGCCTGGAGGAAAATGTCATCCTCAGAAGAGGACTCTACTGTTGAGGCACTTGAGATGTAAGCAGCCTCCAGCTGCAGTGCTGCTCAAGGGTGGGCATTAGCACAGAGCTCCTCAGACTTCCCATCATGTTTTTTAGGCAACAGGAGGCAAATCAATGTGCACTTGTGGCCAGTCAATTCAGGCTCAGAATCTCTGGCAAAGTGAACCTGGACAATTTTTTCTCAAGAATTACCAACAGTACAGGATCCACACAGCACAGCAGACATTCCTTAAAAAAAACCAAAAAAGGCCCAAAGTGAGAATTGCACTCTGGTTTCACCATTTGCTTAGACCACAAGTTCCTCAAGTGAGGAGGCAGGAGTTTTGCTGTGTTTTGTCCATTTGCACAATGCCAGCCCTGGGCTAGGGTACTAATGTGACATCAGCAATGGTTTATCCCAACACCCCTCTGCTCCCAGTGCCTGCAGGGCGCTATCACCCCCAGAAAACTCATTCTTCCCTCTCTCTGCCCTTGACTCCAAACTCTTCTTTCCTGCCAGCTCCTAAATTTCACTCTTGGCAGCCTCAGGCGGGACTGGTGGCCGGGGTAAGAAAGGGGACAGAGCACAGAGGACTGCCAGAAGGCAGGGCACAGCAAGAACAGGGCTGATGGCTGGGGACAGGCACAGCTGGGTTGGGCCAAAGCACTGTAACTCAGCAGCAGCAGCAGCCACAGCCCTCCACCCACCAGAGGTGTGAGACTGAGTGCTGGAAGAGGCTCTCAGTGTCCCAGATCATCTGAGGGCAAAACCCAAGCTCAATCTGCTGCTCTGGCAGCGGCAGCCCTGGGCAGACAGCACGTATGCCCACCTCAGCAGGAGGACACAGACATGGGGACAGGATCAGGGCACAGCCAGTCTGGTACAGTGAGGCCAAAGCCTGACAACAGCTTCAACAACCATAGGTCCCTACTGCTGTCCAACCATCTCTGTGAGTCCACAGAGGCTCCAGCCTCAGCTCCACAGAGGCACCAAAGTTGGATGCCTGCAGCTGACAGTGTGATTCCCCTCTAAGTCTCCTCTGCTCCCTCCTCCGGCCACAACTGGCCCAGCTCATGGCCACCGTCACTCCATCAGCCCCAACCCTGTCATGCTGACCCCAACTGGAAAAGAAAGCTGAAGGCCATGCAGAGAGGTGACTGGCAGGGCCCCAAGACACCCATCCCAGCCCTGGCAGCCCCAGCATGGGTCCCCCTTCCTTGCTCCACACAAGTTGGGGGTCTGGCACCCAACAGGGCTTCTCCCAGCAGGGCACTGAAACAGCAAGTGCAACAGCATGGGGAACTGCTCAAAGCGGAGAAACATGAAAAAGAAGCACTTTTTAAACTAAAATTGCACATCCTTCATGCCACCAGGAAGACTGGTCAAGCTTATTATGTTAGCCTTCATCCTGCATTAAATACAATACTTCAGATTATACAATCAAATCCACCAGGAACGGGCAAGCAGAGGGATTAACAAACAGGCTCCAGAGGGGTTGTCACAGTCAGAACAGCACGTGTTTGAGCAGCAAGAGCTTGTATGTCCTTTAAATTCACCCCTTTTGGAAACTCGGCTCCTCTTCCCACTCCCTGGAGACAAAGGGCTGAGCGGATCAGCCGAGCGTGCCTCATCTCAAGGACACCCACTCCTGCTCAGGAGCCATGAGACACCTCCCCCATCGAAACTGCTCAGAGTAAAATGCTTGGTTTCTTTAGGCTGTATGTTCTTAGCTGTTCTTTCCTTGTTACCCCTCCATCACTCAACCTGGGTTTCTCATTTACGTTAAGCTTTGGCCTCAGTAACCAATCTCAGACCATTCAAACTGTCTTCCACAGGGAAGAGTCCCTGATGAACCATGAGTTTGGCTCCTCGAACTTTGGTCGTTACTATTTTATTATTGCTAGTACTAACACTTAGCACTTCACATGCTCAAAGTGCTCTGAAGACATATCTGTGCAAGTCAGGGCTGAAAAAAGCATCCATTAAAGTAACAGCTTCTTACCTGGCACAACTGGTCTTTTGCATGTGTCAGTTTAAATCTATTTCATTTAGCAATAGTTTAGAGTAAATGTTTTCCTGTATTTTCCTCATCAGTTCTGCTGAATCAATTAAGCCCCAAGATAGTGAGCAGAACTCTAGCCTTCTTTTACACATCCTAAGTAAAACCTGCCTCTGAGAAGCAACGCCTTCCCCTTCTGGGTAACCCCCCGTGCATCGCCTGCTCCACAGCCTCAGCACCAGAGTCCAAAAAACAAACCATCACCACCTGGTTGAGCACCCAGCCTGTGGAGCTGAGGAGCTTCTTGTCCCACCTTGCAAGGCTGTGCTTCTCCACAGGTCTGATAAATGTGAGAGGAAGGTGGCAGTGATCAGCCACAGCAGGTCAGACCATGTGCCATCCCTGTTAGTGCAGGAAGCCTGTGCGTGCCTGTGACCCCCCTGCCCTGCCAAGGGACGAGCAAATGCCTTGCCTGAGCAGCCAGCAGTGATGGGCTCCCGGAGCAGGCAGGCACCGAGCCACAATCAGGAGCCAGTTTCTGTTCCCTAAAGCAGCACAACTTCCTTTTTCCAGGCACAGAAACTTTTGCCACTTTAACCAAATTTCCCTTTGCAATTTGGGACCTGTTTGAACTTGAGATGCAAAGCAGGGATGAGTGCTGAGGCCCCCAGGGAAGCATTCCCACCACCCACCTTCAGCTCGGGGGCAAGACCTGCTCCTCAGGAGTCTCCCCAGCTTGGCACAGAGCACCAGGGCCATGCCAGCCCTGGCAGGGGGAGAGCCCCCGGGCACTGCAGCCCACAGAGCTGAGCCTGCCTTCCCGGGAAGGAGGGTGCTCACACAGCTGCCTGTGTGCACCTTGACTGCAGCAGCACCTTGTATTTTCACATAAATTCCCAAGGAAACCTAACCAACAGCTAACCACAACTCACTAGTACCAGGTGAGAGACAAAACAGGTAGCCGGGGCTCTGGGCTGGGTCCAAAGCCAGGCAAAGCTCACACTGTGGCTTAAAGCCCCTGTTGGGGAGCAGGGGCAGCCTGAGCCCTCGTCCCCAGCCCTTGCAGGGCAGTGAGGAACACCGAGCTCCCACCATCCATAACGCCACATCCCACAGCAAGACAGACAACGGTGACAACCACGGTGCAGCCCTACAGTACCTGGGCAGTGACACCTCGGGGTGGTGCCAGCAACTCTGAACAGCCCACACTGCAAAACACAGAAATTAGGCTTGCTACAAGAATTCCTGCTTCATTTTTGATGAAGAAATTAAGTGTAAATTCCCAGTTTCCTTTCTGTGGCTAATCCTCTGGATTTATTTGAGCAGACGTAGGGTTAGAGCACATTTAGTTTCATGTTTGGAATTTCTAAATTAGTATAAACCAGCACTTCAAAGTAACTCAGCTCCTATAAAACCCAATCCCATGGAGATGCCACAGTATATTTGGACAGTAAGTAGATGTTTTGTCATATTCCCACGTGTATATGAGATTTTTTTCTTTGGGAACATTTTCTGACTGGTTTTAAACCACATTTCCATGCCCAGGCACACATATATACAAAGACTGTTTATATAGTCTACCCAAGAAGTTAATTTTATTTAACAACCCATTATAGTAGAGCTCACTGGTGGGTATCTCATCATTACACCCCCAAACACAGTGTTCAGTGACCATGCAGGATCTGACACAAAGCCACAAGAGCCAGAAACTTGAGAATTAATGCTGAAACATTTCAATATCCCATGCCACTATGCCTATGGTTTTCAGCAGAGGAAACAAACTGGATTTTCAGCCCTTTCTTTGAGTTACAGACCCCAAAATATTTCCCAAGAGAGATGTAGTTGCCTGGCCAGCAAATCTAGGCTTAATGAATATGTCTGCTTTCTATACCTCTCCAGTAGTTTTTAGGAGACGGTGCAGAAACCACAGAAGACACTGAGTTTGGAGCAGCTATGAGCAAGAGATGGAGTTTCCAGTTCAGCTCTTCCTCAAATGAGCTTGCTCATCACAGCAAAGTGTACACACAAAGGTGCCTGGCTGTGTCCCCTGCCAAAATACCCACTGAGAGATGGGGCAGTGGCAAGAGGACACTGTGGGGGCTTTGCCACATTGGGATGTGGCTGTGATGCAGCATGGCCGAAGAACAGCCACACAGACCTTTGTTTCCAGTGGCACAGAGGGGGACACTCCTGGGATGTCCCCCATGGCCAGTGCTCTCGAGCCAGCCAGAAGCTGGGGATGGGCTCTTGCTTGCTTTGCTTTCACAATGGATTCTGCACCCCACAGCTGTGTCACACTCCAGCCTTGCAGCCAGCATAACCTTCAAACCCACTGGGCCATGATCCTCCTGGGGTAGAATAGCTCAAATATGAGCTATAAACCCACGCAGTGCCCCAAGAATTTGATAAGTTCTGTCAGTGCATTGCTGCAAATACTATTACAGGCAGTTTGCTCCAGAGAGCTCCTACTCCTCTTCCCTTCTGGGGGCTCGAGTCCAAATTCCACATGGGCTTTGAGTGGGCAAAACAGCACAGTGATTCCATGCAAGTATTCCAATTTAGCTGCATTTGACACAAAATTCATTATAAAAAACTATTTCTGTTGAGGGGAAGCAATCCTAGAGCTCACCCACTCACTGTCGGTGCAAGAAGCCAACCAACCTAAACCCTTCCCTCACACATTCTCCTCCCCCTGAGCTGCCGCTGTGAATTCATCTCCTTGGTACGTGACTTTTCAGCAACCCTCATTGAGAAGAACCAACAGCCCCCACTCCTGACCCCTCTGCATCCCCCTCTGCACATTTTCTCCCCGTCTCACACGAAGCTGTTGAGCATGTGCTTAATTGCAAGTAAGCATTTCTATCAAAGAGAGGAGCGGTTTCCAGGCCAAGCTGGTGGCTCCCCTTGCCCAACCTGGGGAATGCAGACCAGCAGGGCAGCTGGCAAATCCACCTGCTTCATCCACCCTCCACAGCCCCGTGTGGCCAATCCCACATGGGAGCCAAACAAGTGGCTGCCACCACATCAGCCTGTACAGAGACAAAGCCCCTCGGTCTGTGCCAGTCTCCTCAGACCTCAGAGCACAGCACTGAGTGGCGAGAAGCCCTGCCCCACATCAGTCAGCTCTGAGCAGAAATGCCGTGGGGACTGACAGGGATGGCTGGTGTGTTGAGTGCCCACTCCCAAAACCCCTCACTGGGGGGCGAGTGCTGGAGCTCCCTGGCTGAGCCGAAGCAAGTGCTGCTGGAGAAGAGCATTCAGTTAGACTGGAGAGCACACAAGGGGTCAATGATTTTCCTTTCACACTGCATTACACCTAACAGCCCATGGTCCAGACTTGTAACAACTGACTACTTCAGCTGAACACACGCTTGGAATGAATCAGGCCAATATCGGGGTTTTTTTCTTACTTGGTCCTCAGGAAGAACTAACAAGCCACGCTTACTAACACCAGAGCCCCTGTCAGTGATGCACAGGCAGTGGGAAAACTGGAAACCCACTAACAGGAGGAGAAGTGGAACACATGGGAAGACAGATAGATACTGATCTGCTCTGCCAGAGCAGCTGCTGCTTTAATACATTTTCCTGCTGCATTTCCAGGTTTGGGACACAAAACATATTAGAGTATTACACTTGAAGGTGGAAATTAATGTTAGGTGTTTGCAGCACAAAGAAACACACTATTACAACTCTTGTCTTGACACTGACACTCTGGGACTTGAAAATACAAACAGCTTGTTAACTTGTTGGCAATTCTAATGATTAAGGAAAAGGCAAAAAAAAAAAAAAAAAGAAAGAAAGGCTCTCCTGACTAGCAGGATTGCTTCCCAGCAGGCTCAGTCAGAGGAATACGCTTCAAATAAGTGGGAAGTGTAGAAATATTAGGCATGAACAAATATTAATGTTATGCTTCATTTATATCCTGCTGTACTTGACATCAAAGGATCTCAAAGCAGCTTTACAAATGCAATCTGACACTACATGAGTTGGGTTTCTGAATAACAATAAATACAGGAGTATGTGGGAAACAGGTACCTCGGGGTCAGTGACTGGTTCAAGGCCAGTGGCACAGCAGCAATGTCAGCTGGTACTACAATCCAGTCTCCCCATCCATCTTAAATCACCACCGGTCTTATTGCTCTCTCCATATGAACAAATTTTCTTGCAGCCTGATCTTGCCACAGTGGCAAACACAGAGGGTTCCCATGACTCCCAATGGCTGCGTAGTGCTCAGTTCTTTTATTCCCCTGACCCTCACATCCCCTGTTGCTCATCCTTTTGAGAAGAGCATCCTTCTCAGCCTTTATGGCATCAGTGACCACAGGCTCCTGGTCACCCTCCCTACCTGCCTACTCAGGTAGTACTTGGAGAGGAAGGTGCTACTAGGAACACACATTGCAGTGGAACAGGGACCAAAGATGGAGTGAAATCTCATCTGTGCCTAGTCTCCTTTGAGTCACGAATTAGCTGTCTAAATACCTTACTGGATACAGCAGTTGGTACTTTCAACATCAGCAGACTGGTGTTAGTCATAATTATTTTCTTTACTGAACAAAAGTTAGAAAAACCTGTATCCCCACAGCAGTCCTGGAGAAGCTGAAGGGTGATGGGTGCTTCTGCCACTGTCTTTCAGTTATCACCAAGCTGTTTGTTCACTTCCCAAGCGCCTCCAGCAGCCCCAGCCCTGATGCTGCCGCTTGACCCGCCTTGGCAGACAGTTCAATCCCGCCCGGGGCTGAGGGGCTGCTCTGCAAGGATGCTGAGCATCAGCCACAGCCAACAAAAACTGCGGGTGCCTTCACATCCTGTAAATAAGATTCCTGATTCCCAGTGAGTCCTCTGAGAGCCGTGACCATGCCAAGATGTCAGGACTGAGCTCCCACTGTTTAACACACCCAGTCTTTGTGGAATTAGCTCCAACTACTAGATTTGCTGGCTGTCAGGCAGCTTGTACTCTGCCACCAGGGAAAAACTGTTCAACTTTGCTAGAGTAGGTCTATGAACCAAGTGCATTAAGACTACATATTTTACCACGGAGTGGAGATGCCACACTAAACACTCTGGTTACCATGGGAAACCTTTCTTTCTTTGCCACTGGCATTGCACAGGGAAGCCCAAGCCCAAATGCTCTATCTTGCCTCTGAAATCAAACAGATGTTTTCATGATCTTTGATGGAGCTGAGCTGCGCACTCATCCCAGAGGAAGAGAAAAATGCAGCGTTAAACCAGCCCTTTTCTCTCTCTTTTTTTTTTTTTTTCCAAGTATAGTATATTTTTAGTGAAAAGGGAAAAAGGCAACTCTGTCTCGCGCTAACATTGACGGCCACTCAGTAACAAACTGTGATAATGGCAAACTTCTGCCACGAACGCGGGGAGCCAAGGCAGCCTGTGTGCCGTCCCCGGCAGGGCTGTGCTCCGCCAGACGGGACATGGGGCTGGCGATGCCCCCAGACATCCGGCCGCGCAGGGCACCCACGAGAAGTGGGGCACCGGCGACAAGGTTAGGGAAAGGATGCTGACCCCGAGCAGGCGGGACGGTCTCCGGGGAAAGCAGGGAGGGCAGCGGGGTGTGGGGCTCAGCTGCCCGCCCGGGGGAAGCAGGGGATGCGCTCCAGCTCGGGAGAGGTGGGGACAGCAGCGACCGCGGGACGGGACACGACGAGATGGGGCCGCTGTCCACCGCCGGCTCCCCGAGCCCCGGCAGGTGCCCGCCGCCCGCCGTACCTGTATATTCCTCTTCTCGCAGGCCGGGCCGGTGCCCTGCACCACGCTGTCCAGCACGGTAACCATGCCGGCGGCCGGGCTGACGAAGCAGGAGTTGCGGGCGGCCCGGATCGTCTCCTCGATCTCGGCGAAGCGGAAGACGCAGAGCGCGGACTGTGACCGTCCCCGGCCGCCGCCGGCTCCGGCCCGCTCGAAGACGCCGAAGAGCAGCTCCTCGGGGGGCGGCGGGGCCAGGCCCGGGCCGTGAGGAGCGCCGGGGCTGCGCCAAGCTGCCCGCGCCGGGAACACGGAGACGAGGCGGGTGAAGGCGTCGGCGGCGCCGCCGCAGCGCAGCCCCAGCTGGATGTAGGACTCGGTCAGCTTCTTGGTCTCGCCGCTGCCGTTGAGGGTGGCCTCGGCCGGCTCGCCCAGGCAGATGCGGGCCAGCAGGCTGTGCGCCGGGCTCTCCTTGTCGCCCGCGTTGGCCTCACTGTTGAGCGCCAGGTAAGCGTACGGGCGGCGGGCGGGCGGCGCGGCCCCGTGCTGCAAGAACGCGCGGACGAAGCTGAGCTTGTGCCGCGCCTTGTCGCCCTGCTTGATCTTGAGGATGTTGTCGTCGGAGGGGTTGATGTCGAAGGTGAAAAGCTTGGCCAGGTCTCCGCGGGCGTTGAGGGCACGGATAGCGATCTCGGGCGTGTTCTCGAAGCGGTGGTCCTCCAGGCTGCCGTTGCGGGGGAAGAAGGGGCTGCCGAAGCCGGTGTAGGTGGCGGCCACCAGCAGCCGCGCCCCGCCGCCGCCGCCGCGGCGCAGCACCAGCCCCACGGTGGAGGCGTTGGGGTGGTTGGCCGCGACGTTCAGCATGCTCGGGAAGACAGTGACCGAGTCGCTGCCGCCCGGCGGGAAGCGCACGGCCACTGCCGAGATGTTTGCCATGCTGCGCAGCTGGCAGAGGCCCTGGTAGATGGAGCCGCAGACGACAAGGACGCCCTGCTCCGGGTCGGGCTGCAGGATCTTGTTGTAGTTGTTGGTGAGCACCCTGGGGTGCTCACAGGAGGCCTGCGGCAGCTGCGGTGCATGGCACAGCGGGCTGTCCAGCACCGGCCCCACCGCCGCCTCCGCCTCCAGTGCCAGCTCGCCCCCCGACAGCTGGAACAGCCGATTGACGGCCGCCAGGTAAACGCGGGAGCCCGGGCCGTCCAGCGCAAAGTTGTTGGTGAGGGTGGGCGACAGGAACTTGCGCTGCACCTCCAGGCCGGCGGCTCGGCCGGGCAGCAGCAGCAGCAGCAGCAGCAGCAGCGGCGGCGGCGGCAGCAGCGCGGGGGGCCGCGGCTCAGCGCCTGTGGCCGGGACCGGAGCCGGAGCCATCCCGCCGCCGCCGCACGGTGCATGTGCCCGTGGCCGGGCGCGGGAGGGGCGGGCGCGGGGCCGCTTCCTGCGGAGGCAGCGCCCGCCGCCGAGCGACGCCCGCGGGAAGTGGCGGCCGCGGCGGGGGGCGGCGGGGGGCGGCGGGGCGATCGGCCGCGCCCCCTCCCTGCCCCCGCCCTCCGCCCGCCCCCGCGCCCGCCTCCGCCCCGGTACCCGGCTCGTCCCGGTGCCGCGGGCCCGTCGTGTGCATGCGGTAAAGTTAGCGATGTCTCCCGAGCGGCACCGGGTGGCTCCGGGCGGCTTCGGACAGGGCGTCTCCCCGCCGCGTGAGGGGCTGCTCCGGGCTGTCCCCCTCCTTTCCTCTGCCTCCTTCCCGTTTTCGAACAGGACAGGCTGGGGGGGGAAAGCGACGGGGGAAAAAGGACTCTTCCCAGCTGGGGAGCAGCACGGCGAGCCGGAACAGTCCCCCAGAGGCCCCCTCGCAGCCCCCCGCAGCCCGCACATCCCCCCGCAGGACCCTCTTCCCGGGGACCGGGCGGGGACGAGGCCCCACCCCTGGAGCGGCTCTGCCCGCACGGCTCCTCAAAAGCGGAGCACAGACCGGCTGCGCGTTTCCTCTGCCCTCCAACGGGCGCCGCTTTAACAAGAAAGACCCGAAGAAGTGATTTCCCAAATTACACGCTTGGGATCATGCAGGGCGCAGCCCCTGAACCCGATCCCGTGGGATCGCTCCACTTGAGCAGGTTCGCTCCTGCTGCCTTCCTCCCCTGCGGGTGTGTCAACTGACCCCTCGTCGTGACGGGACACGTCCGAGACTGAGGAGCGCTCCTGGACGAGGCTGTACGGAGGGCAGGGTCCATCCCAGGGTGGAGGCAAACGGGCCCCCTCATCCTGCAGCAGATTCTTTGTTTGCCCGTGTATCTCACGTCTCTGCAGGCAACATGAAACAGCCCTGAGCCATTACGCAGCCCATTACCCGGTTGTCCTCCTGCCGCAGTATCGTGGCACAGGACACAGCCATGTGTCACCCAGGGGCTTGACCCCTTGGGCAGCACACCAGGGTCCCCATGCAGGAGGGGACACGGGTGTGCTGCTGTGCATGGCGAATACCAAGGTCATAACACGCTCAGCTCTATTTGCATGCCTCAAGCTGGAGCATTGGCAGGGTAGAGCTAACAGAGGAGTGGCTGTGGGATGTGGGCGCAGCATCCTTGCCTCCAGCCTGGGTTTCCACCAAGAGCAGAGATCTGGCTGGAGCGCCCGTGCACTGGAGGAAAGGCAGCACTTGGTCTCACGGTGCAGCTGCAGCAGTTTTACCAGCGTAACACTGAGGGCTGAGCATGGAGGCATCGCACCATGCACAAATAGCTAGCAGCCTTTAAAACAAGGGTGGGAAATGGAGGCTGCTGTTTGGTGACAGCTGCCTGGAAATGCTGCAGAGGTGAGCCCTGGAAGGCTATCCTCCCTCTCTCCAGGCTGCGCCTTAGGTCCCTGCCCATTCTCGTGGCAGGGAACTTTAGTTATACAAAACATGTTAGTGAGGCTGATGGGGATTCTGAGCGACTTCTGTTCTGGAGAGAAAAATCCTCTGTTGTTGTCTAATCTCATTTCTACACCTGCCAATTTTCCTTTCCCCTTCCTGTCTCCTCACCCTCTTCAGAGCACTAATTAATACACAACTGCCTTGGCCATGCCATGTCCACTGAAAATCTGCATTGAATTAAATGCTGTGCTTTCTTGCTATCTACCTCATTGTCTCTGTTAATCATATTCTTAATTAAGAATTGTTAGCTGTTTTTAAATGTGGGACTCCCAGTTGTAAATGGCTTTTTTTTTTTTCTTAAACTACAAGTTAGCAATTTTTAAATGTGATCATGTCTTTAATTGCATAGAAATAAACCCCCGTGATCCCAAACCTTTAATCTGCCTATTTTAGGATTTCTTATGGCTGCTTACCCTGATAGCAGAGCATCTTCCATGTGAAATCAGCCTTTCAAGGCATATCAAATTAGGTTCCAGATTACAGTGAATTAAAAAAAAAAAATAGGCCAAAGAACATTGAAAAATGTGTGACTTACCCAAAGGTATCTGACTGGCTCTGTCAGAAAAAATTCTCCAGGAACTCTGACTCCTATTGCCTATGCCAAGCATTTGTCTACGCTGATACAATTATAGACAAAATATTTGTGGTATTGAAGGATTATTTAACAAAGATTTTATTGCTATTGTTGTTAGGAAACAATTTTCTGGTAAGATGTTTTGAGGGGAATATTTTCCAGAAATGATTTCCCATTCCTATTATCTAGGCTGTTATAAGCTTCAGTGATTATTTCAGGATAATGCTCCTAATGGAGTAGAAGAGGTTTTTAAATCTCTCATACACAGATCTCACCATTATTTTTTGTTCAGGAAGAGAAAAAGGTCAAAATTCAACCACAAGCCTCTTGCCACAGAGCATCACCCAGTGACAAACTCCCTTCCTCTTTGAGTCCTGTGCAGGTTTGAGGATACCGAGCTCTCAGCTGGGGCAGGGGGAGAGGGGCTGTGCACACAAGAACTCAAAACTGCTTTAATTATTGATAAATACATTTACACAGGAACACTTTCCCTTTAGGGGAAACGAGTTACTCATGCAATTACTCAGGTTATATTGACTCAACACTGTCGAACCCCTGGATTTCATCACTTTAATACAGAGAGTATAAACATCTATTTGTTTAGTGGGGGTTATCTGTCATGTAGCCATGGGTGCCCTGTGGATCTGGGAAGGATGTCCACCCGTGCAGCCAGAGCTGGCCAGGTTTGCCTCGGCAGCTCTTGGCCCAGCACCAGCAGCCCAGAGCAGGGTGGAGGAGAGGTGCTGCTCACCAGGCAGACATGCAGGACCACTGGGACCACTGGCAGGGACCCCCAGGGACCTGGGAGAAGAGCAACGTGCTTCGTGTCTTTGTGTCTAGCACTGCGTGCCTCGGGAAGGCCTGGTCAGGCAGCACGTGCTGGCACCCAGGGCAGCTGCCCCTCCTCTGCCCCACAGGGCCCAGCAGAGAAAAGCCCAGGCTGTGCCCACTGGCACAGGGCACCCTGGCAGAGCTGATGTGGGAGAGCCCTGGCAGTGCAGTGGATCAGAAAGTGCTTCTGCTCTGACTCAGGCAGCCAGTCCCCCTTTCTCTCATTTCCTTTTCTCCCCGCCTTTCAGTGTGCAATTTGGGACATTTCTATATGATTGCAGAGCAGGTTGGCAGCCGACCACTAGGTGAATTCACAAACACTTACAGACATGTTTTGAATCTCTTTAGTTGCTTGCTTTCCTCCTCAGAAACCTGTCCGGATGGAAAATGGCCACTGGATAGCTGCATTGCGTCAGAGCAAGGGTCCAGTCCCTATCTTCTCCCCATCCTGTCAGAGGCCATGAGCAGTTATCCAACAGAAGAAGGTAACAGGTAGGAGAAAGTGGAGTGGTCCCCTTGGTCTCCACTGTCCCAGCCCAGAGATGGCCAGAACAAGGCTATCCCTGAAGCAGCAGTTCTCAACAAAGAGAAATTCACCAGAGAAGCACAAGGCAAGATGAGGAGGAGCCGAGGAGCACTTGGACACAGAGAAATCCTTGCGTAAAGCAGAGCTCTTCCCTGATCACCACACTTACCAGATTCTCTCCAGCCATGCCTGTTGCCCTGCGCTGATGCTGTCAGTTGTTTGTCTCCCGACTCATCAGGCTGGATATCAGCAAGTGCTCACTCAGGCACTTCAGGGCACTCAGAAATAGCAGCGGGCTTGGAAATAGACTGATTAACAATCCTCGGTGTATTTTTCGATGAGCATGGACCGAGACCCCATTTTATTGTTATTAATCTGTATTGCAGGCACTGCTCATGGATGAGGCCAGACTGTCATTACTGTTTTTACTAATGATTTAGCACCCTGGGAGTCTTCTAGGTGCTTGGCAGAAAGACTAAGGGAAGGTCACTTCCCCAGCGTCCTTTAATCTAAACACATGCTCCGGTGTGGTCCCAGGCTCCGCTGCAGACGGCTGTAACAGGAACTGCAGGACCACAGCACACTCTGCTGCCACCATGCTGCTGGCCTCCAGCCCTGTCTGAGCAAGGGTGAGAGGGATTTATGGGGACCTCAGCCACTTTCTGAGTAAAACCAGCCTTTTTTTCCTTGAGCCTCTTTGTTTTCAAAGATGAGCCTTTCCAGTGTAATATAGAGCCTTGCTCTCCTCAGAATGTGTAATGCAGTCATAACCTTGTCTGCAGCGTGCAGCCAGCTGACGTGTTCACCATGAGGGATTTGCCTCCTGAGAGGAGCTGTGCAGACAGAGATTGTGAGCACAAAAAGGTTTCTTTCTGGGTTAATGACATTTGGTGATGGTGAAAGTTCACACACACAGTAATACCAGGACTCTCTGGAGGTTTATCACAAGGCAGTAAAGACATGTCTTTGGTAGCCTGTGCTGGGTTTGTCCTTGGCCTTATGGGTGGACAGAAGCTTTCACCACTTGGGCCCTCATTGGATGCAAGAGCAGCAGGTTTTCTAGTTTTCCCCAGACCTCCTTGGTGACCCGTTGCTTTTATTTTCCTTAGAGGCTTAGGTGGGACTCAGCACTCACTTATCCCAGCTTCACACTGGTCAGAGCTGGAGATGTGGCTCGCGAGTTCAAATGCAGCTCCGGTTCTGACCTATGGGAATCACCACCTGTGCGCAGGTGATGGCCAGGGGAAGCTCAGGCCCTTCCACCCCAGTTACACCGACATCTCTGGTCCATAGCTGGCTCCTGTCAGCACGGGCATCGCAGGCAGGCACGGGTGCAGGCGTGCATGGTGGAGTAGGGCCCTGGGTCCAGCCAGCACCAGCCTCAGAGGGTTTCTCTAAGTAGCAATGCTTTTCACACCCTTTTTCCTGGGCTGGCCGAGCTGGGCTCATTAAGCCCTCCAGAGCTGTGGGGCAGTGCCCACAGCATTATGGCACGGTAGGGGCCATCCAAGCCATGCAAGTCCCATCTGTGCCAGGCCCTGCGTGTTCTGACTGCCTGCCAGCCACGTAGGATGCAGGACTTGGCTCCCAGCAAAGGAAGCGAATTCAACATAAAGCAGAGCATCCCCTTTTGGGATTCCCAGCAGGGGCCATGCTGATTGCTCAAAACAAAGCTTGGCTGCCTTGGAAGGGAGCCTGACTCCTACCCCAGGGTCCACACATGGAAGCCCCAGCTGACCCACACAGCAAAAGCCTTGCAACAACAACCAGCAAGGCTGATCCTACCAGCTTTGTTCAAACATCCTCCACCAAAGCCTGGAGGAAGTTTTCCTTATGAAGTCAAGCAGGATCGTGCTGCATGCTCTGCAATGTGCTAACTTCCCCGTGAGCAGTTGCTCAATACATGTGTAAGTAGACAGGCCACCACTACTCGTTAACCAAAACAAATGGGAAAGGGGGAAAGCTTACAACACAACAATTGCTTTCAATTAGAGGATATATCTATTGCCAAAATATGTCAGTGGGATTCGACAGACTACATTTTTAACTGTGTACTACTGAAGAACAGGCTGCATTAAATGCAGCCTAAACTAAACAGGAATTTAATCCCCTTCCCTCACTTCCCACAGCATAATCATCAGGCTGTAAATATATTATTACAGCCCATAGTACTCTTGTTAATTCCAACCAATTTGACTTACCTCAGTGGCTTCAATGTTATTCTCTCCCATTTTCACTGAGCTTATTGAGCCTTCAGTATTGATGCTTGTTTTGTGCTTTGAAGTGAAAGGGGTAAATGTGGTTAATTGTGAATTTATTGTTTGTTTTGTATGGCTTAATACAATCGTAAACATTTTGGTTAACTTTTCATGTTGCTTTAAAAGGTATGCCATGTTGCACTGAGCTGCTTGTATGTTTTTTGGATATGTTGTATGCAGACAGTGTGATTTCATTCTCAACATTTCCCTGGTGATCCCTACAGTTTTAAAGGCTTCCACACTGCTCAGGTACAGGAAACACATTCATTAATCTTAGAGATAAGTCAAAAGTCACACACATAAGTGTATAAAAATGACCTGTGCATGCATACACATTTAAAGTGTCAGCAAGTCCCATGCTGGACTTGGTTGCACTTTGAATTTTGTAGCACAGGAGGAGAGTTCTCAGACAGTTCAGAGTGAATGGATTCACGAATTATTTCACCAAGCTCTTTGCTAAGCAGTTCTGTAGCCACCTCTGGCAGGGACACAGAACATGGCCCATAGCAAGCTGCATCTTTGTTCTAGATTGTTCCTGGGACTGGAAAAGGATGTGCATGCTGTTCCCAACATCTCTGACTGTTCTGGGGCTCTCAGTCAGACACCTACATGGGTCAGGCACCAGTTCTGCTTTGCAAAACTTGAACCACAGTGGTAGGCCCTGGCCTTGCTCCTCTCTTACTTGCTGGAAACTTGCAGAGTAAGCACGGCAGATAGAGTGCAGGATCTGGCCATGGGGCTTCAGATGCTGAAGGTTGAATAAATAAATATTAGTGGTTAAACTAGTAGTTAACCCACCAGTTGAAATAACCAATAAATTCTGTGTTTTTCTTGCAGTTGATGCAAATGAGAGTTGATTGTAAACATCTTATGCCTAAATTATACTTTAGAGAATCCCAGTGACACAGTTGGCCTGGCCTGAATTATTTCAGTGTGAACAAGGCAGACGAGAGTAATTGTCCAACTCCTTTGACTTGCTGGCTTATGCCCTTGCTTGGAAACTCTTGCAGCTGGGCATTAATGCAAGTTCTGGAATGTAAATGCGCCTCTGCTCCAGCTCTGGCACTATTAACAAACCTGTTCTCCTTTCATTCCTTTTAAGATAGAAAGAGGTGGGGTTGTTTAAGAATGGGAAGAGCCTGATTGTGGTCTTTATTTCAAAAGAATATTACATTCCATCTCCAGAATGGGCATTAAGAAACTGGTAGCCAACGCTTTTGTTATTGTGCTTGGTCTCACACTTAATCAGCTTCAGATCTAACAGCTCTGATCCCATGCAAGCATCTGTTTCACCCAGAGACCTAATGAGACCAGCTCCTGGCTGGAGCTTTTTTTGTTCCAGAATTGGACAAAAAAAAAAAAAAAAAAAAAAAAAAAAAAAAAAAAAAAAGAAGAAAAACAAGTGCCCAAGGTCTACTTCCTCCCTAAGGGGCCATCTCTTCCTTCTCTTCATGTGTGCATCCTCCACAGCAGTCTTTGGAGGAAGGGGGGATGGAAGTATCCTAGAAACCAACAGAAGTGTGCATGGACTCAGGAAATACAAAGTAACCGAGGAAGTTGGTCCCAGCAGAGCTTCGGGCAGCAGTCCATGTGTAGGACATGAGGTGAAGCCGGCACCGAACCCTGGAGCGTTCCCGTTCACACTGCCGGGAGCTGGGCTCGCTCAAACAGCAGCTCTGGGTGCCGTGGGGGAGCCAGAATTTGGAAGAAGCAAAAGCCTTTGTGGCAGCTCCAGCTCATTCTCACATATGTTGTTTACCAGGACTGCAGCCTGCTGCTGTGGGGAGCTGCTTGTTGCGAGGCCAGATTAACAGTTTGTTGGGCAGAGCAGAGGGACCGGCAGGACCAGGAGGAGACGGATTTCGGATTTCGTTTCTCAGCCCTGATGTGCCAGGTGCCCCCAGAGCCACAAACCAGGTCTAGGGGCCACACAGGTCCCTGGCTCTGGACACACCCGGAGAGGAGAGGCTGCCTGCTGAGGGGGAGCACTGGGAAAAGGCGCTTGGATTGTACCTTTGTGCTCACTGCCCCTCTCTAGGGAATAGCTGTCTCTTAAGATGTCTAATGATACCACTCCATTCAAGAAAACAAGTAATTCTTTAATTTCAGGAGATCTTATTGTGAGCTTAAAGCTAAAACATGCAAACAAACACTTTTCTGATTTGAGAAAGGAAGAGACCAGGGCATTCATTTTCCAGCATCACAAGGTGGGACCCTTTCCACTTAGGAAAAAACAAATCTCTCCCTCCTTATCTTTTTCTTTGCTGCAGATTCATTGACTAATGATTTCTTACCAGCTGTAACATTCATCTGCACGCTTAAAAATCAGCCTTGTAAAAGTCTACTTGCCCGCAGCGAGTAATTCTTTTTGTGGGTGAATAATTTGTCTCCACGGAGGGGCTTATGTTTGGTTTATGTTTTTGCTGCTTAGCATAACATGAAGTGGGAATCTACATGTTTTGTATAATTCCGTACTTTACCTAAGTGTTGAGGGAATTCAGTCAGAACTGGGTAATTTCGTTTTTATTGTCCTTAACAGCAACTAAATAAGTAAATACAAAATAAAGGAAAACTCGAATTATTAACTGAATCTTTGATTTTTCTCAAGATTACCCCAATAAAGGATGCAGGAGACAATGGGATGGCCAGGATGGGAAATTTCCATGGCAGATTTTCAGGTGTTTCCTAAAATGTTTTCCATTAAGTGTCTCTAGAGGTCCAGTATTTGTGTAATTATCTGACTTGAAAGAAAAGTCTTGACTTTTCTTTCATTCTTTGATTCCGCTCCTTCATCTAATGGCTCCTTAAGACTCTGAAGCCACATTTTTCTTTACAGAACACAAGAAACAGCATCCCTTGTTTTCACACTTCAGAGAGGAGACAAAAGAGACCTTTTGGCAAAATGTCAGATTGTGTGACTGATAACACCCCCCATCATTACTGACTATGACTTGTGGCCACGTTAGAAGTGAAAACAAAACACATACATTTTATATTAGCCACTTCATCCTATTAAATTAGGACTAGTCATTAGCTGGTGGAGAGAGAAAATAATTTCCATCAAGAACCCCGGGGTGGGAGTATGGTGGAGAAGAAGGGGTAGCATCTGACATTCCCCCTCCACCCTCCCCCAGTTTTCCAGCATTTTCCCTCCAGAGATGCTGGTGTGAAACCAGCTCACATGACAAATTAAAGTGATTCATAACCCAGCTGCAGTCCCTGCTGACAAGCTCCATTGCAGAGCAATCATGCAGATTTTATGTACCCAGAGCCCAGGGAAGGGCCTGGGTCATGGCACACACCACACTTCAGAGCAGTCTGACACAACTTGGCTGAATTCATCCCCAGCACATGAAGGCCGAATGGCTTTCACTTGACAGCAGTTAATAATGTGGTTTTAGAAGGGATATTTTCTCTGCTGAATTGAATTTTCAAGACATCACCCTGCATCTTCAGCCCTTATCATTTTTCTGATTTTGTTGGTTTTTTTTGGCTCTCCTGTCAGCCTTTAAACACACAAACCACGATTACATGGATAAGCCTGCAGTGTGGTTCATTCTGGCAGTGGCTTATCAATCACATTTAATTTACTTGGGGATCCATAAACTGGACAATTCAGCTGTGATTCTCTTGTCACCACAATAAAGTTAGAAGCCACTCAGGGCCCATTTGAGAGATGCAACTGCAGCCCCAGATAGGCACCATGGCAAGTGGAGGATGGCAGAACAGCAAATCCTTCCCCATTCCGAGCATGGGGGAGCAGCACTGGTGGCCCCACACTGGCAGAGCCTTTACCAACGTGCCAGGTCCAGGGCCCATCCAGGGATCACCTGAGGAACAGAAGCAGACAGGTCCATTAAGAACATGCTGCTGAGTAACGGGGACCTGGCTGTCCCACACAGTGACCAGCCACCACAAGAGCCACAGGACAGAAAGGCTGTGTGCCTCAACCCTTAGGGAATGACTGTGGAAAGATTGAGGCCTGGCCCAGACCTGCTAGTTTAAGTTTTATCCAACACGGGATACTGGTGCTTCTGCTCAGACCACAGGAAGGTCTCAGCTGTGGGGAACACCTTGTCTGGACCTCAATCATCCGTGTACTGCTGACTGTGTGATGGTTGCTCTGGGAAGACCCCTGAGAAAGAGATATTTAGAGGTGTTTCCACTGATGCCTCTGATGAGAGAAGCTGGAGCAAAAATGCAGAGCAGAAAAATGAGGGATTTCAGAATCATGACCCAGGCTGATTTCAATGCTGAAGTAGATGGAAGGAACAGAGCTGGGATCTGCTCCCATCAGATGGAAATAAGTTGGACTATTTCCCAGGCAGATTGGCCCCAGCTGGAAAAGAGAAAGAAGGCAAAAAGAGAAGATGGTTCAAGTAGGAGAGCAGAAGCTCTGATATACTGGACATTTTCAAGAAAGTCAAATCAGATATATTATCAAATCAACAGCATTAGATTCAGCTGGCAGTATCCTGGGAGCCAAGAGACAAAGCTTTTCAAAGCTGATAGTAATTCAAGGTGGAAAAGCAGCCAGGCTTTGTGATTTTTATTTCTTTTCTGACCATGACAAAAACTGACCTACCCCTCGTGGGACAGAGGGGGTGCACTGGATGGTGGCAGGTGTTCCAACATCTCTCCCACCCCTCCAAAAGACCTTAGGCAATGCCATCAGAGACCTTGTCATTTCACCTCCCCATGCCTGGCTGGAGGAGGACTGGCCTCCCAGGCTTCTTGGCAGGAACCCTGAATATTAATTAACACATTCTTAGCCAGAGCTCCAAGCATGTGTTAGAAACTTGGTGAAAATCTTCAGCCCTTCACAGAACCTCCCCTGAAAGAGCAGAGATGAGTTGTCATGACCTGTATGTTGTGACAACTACCTGCACAGTCAGAAATTCTCTGGGGTTCCAGATGCTCCAGGCTAAAACAAACCAAACCTGGGCAAGAGCCCACAAGCTGAAAGCCAGCAATAAACAAAGCAAACCAAATCACTGATTCGTGTTGGCTTGCTGCTCCTCAGGAGGCCGTGGGGGGAACAGTGATCAGGGGAGCACCGGCATGTCCTGAACCTCAGCCTGTGTCGGTGACCCGAGGAGTTACTGACACTGCTGGTGCTGAAGGAAACGGAGCAAAGCACAGCAGCCCCAGCTTTGCCAGCCTACAGGATGGGAGTGCACAGAAGGACATCCTTCAGCATTCCCAGTGGCACAGCGGTGGGAAAGGAAGTGAGTCAGGGCTGGAGCCGGCTATCAGAGAAGCAAAACCAGCCCCCTTAAAAACCACGGTCTGATCTCAGACAGGAGGGATGGCCACAGGCAGTGGAAACGGGAAGCACGGCAAGGAAAGCCAGCCAGTTCCTGCTCTATTCTGCCCCCTCTCCCCGCCCAAAGCCTGCACCAGACCTCCCACCTCTGGGAGAAAATGGGAGTTCATCCAGTGGGGTCTTGAAGTGCTGCTGCCGGTGGAGCAGGCAGTGAATCTTAGGGCCCCCCACTGGCCATCAGAAGTTTCTTGGTGCTTAGTCTATGCCTGCAGCGTGAATGTGGCCTGGTGTCACTGCGAGGAGGTACTTGGGGCTATCTGCCCCACACCTCCACTGGTTCCCTGAGCTGCTGGTGGCTCATGCAGCACTGGGGCCTCAGGGGGCTGCTGGCTGCCTTGGCTACGCAGGGGTACTCTGGACTGACCTCATCCCACCCTGTCCCCAGTCCCAGTGCAGGGAGATGCCTCAGCAAGGGGAAAGCCCAGTGTGATGCCTCTGGTCTGAGTGGTGCAGCCAGGAGCATCACCACAGTCCTGGCTGGCCTTGGCTGTCTCTGAGCCTGTGACCTTTCTCAATGCCTACATCTCAGAAGGAGGCAGTAGTTCACCACCAGCTGAGCCTTGCCATTGCCCTGATGAGAGCTGCAGAGACAGCAGATACTCCATGCACATGCTCCGAGGGGAATCTCAAAAATAGAAGGCAACAGAGTGTGGATCAGCTCTGCCAGGTGCCACAGCCACAATCAAATCAGCATGAGCTGTGAGCCAAGCCAGCTGGGAGGGGTTTCACCCACCCACTTTCCCCTAGACGCTGGTTGTCATGTGAGGAGTCCTTCAGCACCTCTGTACTGAGCTTGGGCTTGATGCTTGCATGACTCTGCTCCAGCTACCCCAGGGTGGCCTCTGGGGAGGTCCCCAAGGTGCAGGCACCTGCTGTCTTGCTGCCTGCTGCTGCTTTGGGGCTGTGGGCACTGGCGAGCTCTGCACTAGTGCAGGAATTCAGCGTCAGGGAAAGAAAATTGAGCATAATTAAAGACAAGCCCTTTGTAGCCCAGATAGTAGCAATCCGTCTACTCCACTGCCATTATCACTCCTGCTCACTGGTACATCCGTGTGTAAAGCACAATTAAGTAAGCCTGGCAAGGGCAAATTATCTTGACCTACAAACTGCCTTGTGCATGTTTCTGTATCAGGCAGGGGGACCAGAGAAGGCCAGTTTCACTGCTCCTTTGCACACAGCTGGTGCTTATCAGTCGGTAGAGAGAAAAAGCCGAGGCTATCCCCGTGTATGAGCCCTCCAGTGCCGCTGGCTCCAGGCTCCCTGCGAACAGCCGCGGCAGGAATGGCTGCACTGCTCCCGCACTGACTGTGAGAGCCGTCTGTGCCCGCAGCCCGGCCCCCTGTGCCCTCACACACCACCGAGCCGCCAAGTCCCAGCCCCAGGCTCGTCTCTGCTCTGCGGGTAACCCACTGTGGGGATGAGTTTTCCCCACAGAAGGACCCGACTTGTTTGGGGTCAGATGGGACACGCCAGCTCACTCACCTTTTACATTCCTTGAATTCCTGAACGGGGTTCCACAAGCAGCTTCCGCAACTGTCCCTACACCAGAGCAAAACAGAGTATAATCTTGGACAGCAGAACCTCCTATTTCTTTCTGTTGATGGGGAGAGGGGGAAGGATTTCAGCAGCTCAATTAAAACGCCTTTCCCTGCATTTCCCAATTCACAGTTGTGCCCTGTCCTCACTGCCCTTGCTCTGCAGCCTCCTCATTTGCAGATGGGGACACACCTTGCCCCCAGTAATAACTGATGTAGGTAACACCTGGAAAAAGGTGCAGCTCTTGGCAACTCCTCAGAGGGGGATGTGGCACAAGATTGATGGGCATTTTGCTAATAGGAGAGAACATCTTCAGGCTGAACCTCTGCAGGTTTATCTTGCTCTAGGGATGCAGGCAGCTTGTCCTTGCCAGTTCTGTTTGCACTACCATGTGCCGACTGAGCTGGCATGTCTGCCACCTCCAGCCTCCATCACTCCGCAGTGCTGCCACTGCAGGGGTCCCTCCTCCCCAGCCAGCATCAGAAAATGGGGAATTTATCAACGTAGCCACCATTCCTATGTTCTCTCTGTTCTGTTCTCAAAGAACCTCAAAATCTCATATGATTTTTCAAATTATTTTTCTCTGAAGAAGCTACCCTACATCCAAAAAAAGTTCCTTTATGTGTGAGCTCTGTAGGTGGGGATACCACTCCAATGGAGCAGGGCTGAGACTGGTCCTTGGGGAGCCTTGATCAGCATGGTTTCCCCTATGTTTCTGGGACAAGCCAGCAAGCAGGACAGCACGTTGTCTGGGAGTGGGAGCCAGAGGAAACACCAAGCCTCTAGAGCCAGAACTGTCAGCAAAGACACCACAATGGGAAAGGGAACAGGAGAAGCAGCAGCAGGAGATCAGGCCTGAGTGCCCAGCAGAGCTGCAGTGGATGAAGCAGAGAGGAGCTTGTCAGCAAATCTTTGTAGACTCCAGCCCCACTTTGAGGGGAGGAAAGGTTCAATTCAGACAAATGACTGATTTTCACTGTAATCACAGACCCAGCCATGCTCAGCAATAGAAGCAGAGCATTCAGCCTTATGTGACTGCTAGTTTGAGAGCCATCAAGCACGTCCCAGGGACAATTACCCCTCAGAATGGCTCCCTCCAGAGCAGGGAGCAATGAGGCATTGCAGAGCTGCAGCCTGTGTCTTCACATTCCCTTTCCATGTGGACAACGGAGCTGAGAGCAGTCCTGGCTGCTCTGTGCAGGATAGGGAGAGGGACTGCAAAGCCTGAGCAGGGAGAGGCTCTTCCTCATCTGAGCCAACACAGTACAGGACTGGATCTGAGCAGTAATAACCACTGAGTAACTGCTGTAGTGATGCTGAACCATGGGGGAGAGGGGTCCTGCCCAACAGAACCAGCGTTCTGTTCAGGACTTTGATGTGCTGCTGCAGCTGCTGCCCCTGGCCCAGCGATGGAGCGGCCGGGACGTTTGCATGGCAGAGCTATTTGTACGTCGGGGATGTCCCGGAGCCCGGGGCAGCCTCGGAGAGGTGTTTGTATGACCGAGCAGGTCCGGGTCTCCACTTCTCGTGCCGCTGCACGACTCTGCTCCGGTATGCAGCAGCGCTGACCAAAGAGTCAGTGGCAGGGCGGGGGGGCTCCGGCAGTGCCCGCAAGCGGGGGGGCAGAGCTGTGCCAGCGGCCCCGCTCCCGGTGCCTGCTCCCGGTGCCCGCTCCCGGTGCCCGGTCCCGCGGGCTCAGTGCGGCCCCGCTCCCGGTGCCCGCTCCCGGTGCCCGGTCCCGCGGGCTCAGTGCGGCCCCGCTCCCGGTGCCCGCTCCCGGTGCCCGGTCCCGCGGGCTCAGTGCGGCCCCGCTCCCGGTGCCCGCTCCCGGTGCCCGGTCCCGCGGGCTCAGTGCGGCCCCGCTCCCGGTGCCCGCTCCCGGTGCCCGGTCCCGCGGGCTCAGTGCGGCCCCGCTCCCGGTGCCCGCTCCCGGTGCCCGGTCCCGCGGGCTCAGTGCGGCCGTGCCAGGTACCGCCGCTAGGAGGCGCCAAACCGAGGCGGTCGCGAGCCCCCTCAGGGCGCGGCGGGACCCCCGCGGGTCACTCGGATCGGAGCCGTCGGAGCCGCCAGGGCCTCTCCGTTAATTCCGAGATCAAAAGGGTGAACTCTCCGAGATCATCAGCCGGTCCACATCCCATCCCTGTAACTTTGCAGCAGCATCGCCCCAGTGCCGCGCAGGCGGTCCCGCTCTCTCCCGGCCGCCCCAGCCTCTGCTCCTCCCCGCAGTTCTAAGGGGCAGGTTTTGTCTGCATCCACCCACAGGCCGGGAGCTGCCCCTACCCGAGCTGCGGGACCCGCCGGCCCAGGCACTCCCTGGGCCTGCTCTGTGCACTCGGGGTAGCGAAGATTCGGCCCTGCCTGGGCCAGTTAGGCCGTTCCCAGCAACAATCGGCCTTTGCCAGCTGGGAAAGAAATGGACGGGACAGATGGAATGCCAGCTGATATCTACCTGCCAGTCTGGTTGCAAAGTGGAGGGAAATGCCGATGTGCCCAATGGAGGTGGAAAGCTGATCTGAAACAAGCGAACGATCTTCCAAAGAAACATTTTCGGAGGAACATACCCCAAGTTCCTGAGCAGTCCGGGACAGGGCTATTCTACCCCTGCCGAAGATCATAACTGCTTCAAGATGTGTGAGACAACAATCAGGAGGGTCGAGGGATGTTGCTTCCTTGAAGATGTTTTCTGCTGAGGAGTGCTCCATCAGTGAAATGCCACCTACTCCTCATACAATCCCTGTTCTCAGGATCCTTTGCCCAGGTAAGCAGGATGTCAATTGGTAAAATACCCCATTTGGTTCTCAGGATGTGCCTGAGACAAGGATGAGCCATGCTTTCTGGTCACAGCTCCTTCCCAGAGCAAACCAAGCAGCTGCCTCCCCCTCAGTCTGCTCATCTTTGTCAGCACAATCCCCTTCAGGGACACGTTCAGCAGAGCTGAGGAGGAAAAGGAGCTGGCTTGGCCCAGAGCTCCCGTTCACCCTGAGACTGGTGATGTGCAGGTGTGTCAGCTGTGCCAGAATCAGGTGGAATTGAGGAGCTGCCTGACCAGATAGAGCAATATGGTGTCACACTCATCTGCTTCTCTGTCCTGGCCAGACAGGCTCTCAGGGGTCCTCCTCCCTACAGATGACAATTACGATTAGGCGTAAAGGTGTTTGTCCAAAAATGAATTGGAGCCAGAGGTGTCCTCAGGCTGGTCACAACAGAGCTCTGATAGGTGACCTCAATCTGAGAGAATACTTCTTTGTGCATAGCAGAGGAACTTTTGAATGCCTTCAGATGTCTTGACTGCGAGTTATCAGCTGAAAGCAGGCAGGGCTACAGGAACAGCTGTACTGAGGAGGAGGGCTGAAAACACACTGCATCTTCACATCCTGTTCTGGCCTTTCTCCTCCAGCAATATTACTTATTTTTTCCCCTTTGGCCAGGGTTGGCACAAGGCAGGTACAGAGGACACATATGAGGTGACTCTTACTCCTAATTTCAGAGGAGATCTGGCTAGAGTACAAGAAACTCAGCAGAGCTGGTTTGCCCTAGGATGTTCTATTTCAAGCTAATTTAGGCAGCAAAGAACCCTCTTCCCATTCCTAACTCCAGTCAGGAGGGAGGATCCACCGAGGCTGATGAACCACTCACCAACACTTAAACATCAGTGGATTTGGTGTTTAAGGAACAACTTGAAGATGAGTATTTTGTGGTGGGGAGCTGGCTGTTTGCAAAAATTTCCACTATTGGCACATCAAGGTGGTATTATTTGGCTGGGGAGAATGACTGTTCCAGCGAGAAATATCAGCCAATTCCTCACCTCCACTGCTGCAACCCAGCATGGCTGTACCCTTGCCATATCCTTGTTTGTCCCCCAGGACCTGGGTGGAGCTATCAAACCACTTCCCACAGACTAACCAAAAAGCTGAGTAACACCATCTAATCCCCTAAATTATCAGATTATATCTGTTGACATGGGAGTAGAATGCCAGTGCTTTCACCTTTGGTCAGCCAGCACCTCTCAGGTGACCGCCCCAAAAGAATGCAGAACCATTTACCCTCACAATCATGTCCTATCCTGAGCCAGACAGCTCTAGTAAAAGCAGCACTGTGCACTTGCTTCATCCATAAACTGCTGGAATTAGCATTCTGGTTGTGAGGAGATTACAGGGGGGAAAATCCTGCAAACAGCTGCTTTTGCTTTTTGATCTCTTGCTGGTTTTACAGTACTTTCATCTATGTGAAAACAGAGAAGGATTCAGTACCTTTCTCCTTAAAACATTATTTCCATTCCCTTCTTGGTTCTTTGTTCCTGACACCACATGACCAAAAACCAAGAGGAATAAGTATCTTTTCCATACCAGTGAGGAATCCGCTCACTTCCAGTTTGTACAAATAAAAAAGGGTTCAGCAATTCTTTTATGAAACATGGTAGCCAAAACACTTGTTTAGAGTGGTGGCTCAACCAACATTATGCAATCTCTTGCCTCTGCTCAAGGAGAGCGAGGTTTCCGCTAAGGAGTGCTGTCCTGCCAGCTGCAGCCATCCTCATCCAAGCTGAGCCAGGCCTGGAACTGCTCAATCACAAGCTTCCTGAGACACATGGGTGATGCTGCACTTGCACCTGCCTTGGAATACGCAGCTCATACAGAGTGGGCCCTGAAATTCCTTCAAGGACAAAGTCCACAGAAGCAAGGGCCCTTCTCATCTGGGACAGGCAGGTCACAGAACAGCAGTAGGAAAATGAAGGACCAGTTTCTGGTTCTTCCAAGACAAACTTCTCAGGTAAGTCATCTCACCTGACTGCAGCCACCTGCAAACTGAGTCACAGTCACAGGGAGGCAGGCAGACACACTGTGATGCATGAACCCTTGTGTGCCCACAGGGACCCTGACAGAGGCTATTCCAGGCACAAAGGGGCTGGAAGGGATCAGTGGGGATGCAATGCTATTGCTGCTTTCCTCTACCTGCAGAGACCAGACCCTGACTCCAGCTTATTCTCATTGTGCCCTAGTGTGTATGGCTGACACATGGATATGAAGGATAAAGTCTGACAGAGCTATGGAAAACTTGCTCACATTTTGAGCTCTTAGGGGCTCAGCAGTTTTGACACACCCTTCTTCTCCATGACAGCACCTTTCTCCCCCTGTCCCCACCCCTTTGGAAAGATCCAAAGTAGACCGCTGTTAATAGCTGAGGTCTTTATTTTAAGTTTTTTATATACAGTAAAAGTGCCACAGATAAATCTGCGACAATCAGACAAGACAAATGTAAATCTCTCTCAACATTTAGCAGCTTAAGATCTATAAACTACAGTGTTACGTTCACAAGTGTCATTTCTGTACTTTTCAACCCGTGCAAGTGAGTTTTTCTGTTTATTTTTTTACACTTCTAAAACACACTTACAGCTAAGTCAATTGCCTACAACTATACCACCTGGCATACACAACACAGACACACAGGGTTTGTAACTCTTTAGCCACTTTCAGAATTCACTTAAAGACTGGCAAAACTACCCAAACTTGAACCCTTTGTAGCTTGGCTTCTTTTGTTATAATGCCTTTTCTTTTTTTAATGAAAAAAAAAATGCATATTTTCAAAGCTGACAGACAGTGCTTTCCTGTCCCAGTGTAACACGGACATAAGTCAACAATTCATCTGATCCCACCTAAGCACGCATGGGATTGGAATAAACCAATAGAGTAACTGCTGGGAGCATGCTGAGTATCACTGAACTCAACTAATGAGGCTGAGAGGAAAAAAAAAAAAAAACTTTCATAAAATTTTTTAAAGTAATTTTTTTTCATCAAGATTTTCTTTGTTCTTTCTATTGAAGAAAATTGGGGAATCAGATGAACTTCACTTGAACCCTCAAATATTAATGAGGAGGTGCTGCTCTTGGAACTTCCACAGTCCATTATATTTTTCCCTTTTCATGAGCCAAGGCAGTATGTGCTAAACACATCTAAGCAATTTCTGAATCACTTCAACTCTGAATATAAAATGTTTTGGGAAACATTCTGCAAATCAGAGATGGTCACTAAAAAGTTTGTGTCTACAAAGGAGGCTGTTAAAGGTACTCACACACTCACATCCACAGCAGAAACTGTCCTCTACACATCATCCAGAAACACTCCATCAGGAAAGCAAAAACAACCATGTACAAGGAAAGGGAGCTTTAAAGCTAGAATCACATTTCCAACAACATCATCATTAAGCTATCAGAAATCATCACAGACTTTCAAATTGAAAAGAGATGAAAACCCCAAAACGTTCTGCTAGTGCAAAAGGCAAAACACATGGCAGTTGTGTTAGGATATGAGAAGTGGATGCAGCATCATACATGACGTTACTGCAGACAACTTTCTGGAATGGAAGAACCTGTTGAGAGAGAAAGAGACAGACGCTTTGTCCAGACCCATATGTACATGGCCTTCACCAAAGAGTTCCGAGATGTCTATTAAGCCTGCCTTCTGGCAAGCTAGCAAATGGTATTTACCAAGTATGACAGACTTGAGACAATAAATGAAATTAAGATATAAAGAAGAGGGACAAACACTTCCTTAAGTACTACAGACACTGAGTGTCCAGAGCCACTGGCTTTTAACTCCTTCCTGATTTGACCACATAAAAACCTACCTTAAGCAATTCTAGTGTGAACGAGACTCAGGAAAAGAGGTACAAAGGCCAAGTTTCAGAAAAAAAGACAACAAAGCATTTCAGTTATGTGCCAATCAGTTCTTACTGTTATTCACACATTTGTTTCTGACAAAACCTGCATAATGGGAACCTGATAGTTAACCAAGGAATGTGAATCAATAGAGAAGAGCCTTGCTGGAGCCAGGAGCAAGGGAGGGAATGGCTGCACACCTCTACTCTGGCTGTGGGACTGCAGAGAGCACAAGCAGTTTTTGGCTTGAGTCAGCTGCAAATGGCAATCTGTGTTTTAATTAGGACAGGAGCAGATTAGTGCACATGATGACAGAGAGGTGTACTGGGATCCCTGGGGGAAGGGCACTGAGTTTCCTGTGACTACAGAAGAAAAGAACCCTTGGAGGAAGAAAGATTGGACAGTGGAGGGCTTGCATTTGCTGGCAATCAGAAAACACTCAAGGTATTAACCTTGTTTGGGGACTTTCTCAGAACCCAGAATCTGCATCATATATGGCACAATGCCTGCGTGTGAGTATATATCCACTATACATGTCTCATACATGCCTATGTATGATTTCATAGTTTAGGTCACTTGGGCAACATCTGATTACTAGAAGGGAGTTGATCCTGGAAGGAAAGAAAACAGTAAGACCTAACTAAACACCATAAATGGTTTTGACAGAATCCTAGAGGGTTTTTAGATTTCATGAAGACAAAGGATGAATCTTGGCACTGTTACGGTTAAAGGGACAGCAGTTGAAAACCAGCACAGAATGAATGCAGATTGCCTGGACTTGAGGGCTGCCTGCCTGTACCAACAGGTCACCAGCAATGGCACATTGTGAGGACCGGGGGTTACATCTGAAGCTGACATTTCCTTTATAGATTTGCAAAGGTGTCTGCTGGCCCCTGTGGCTGAAAAAGAGGATGACACACCACAGACATACAAATAATCTTACCAGACCCTGACAGAAGGAAAACTTTGGTTTCATTTTTCATGTTTTTTCATTTTCAATTCAAACTATTTTTGAGATAACCATTCTGTTAAGTGGACTGTTGAGTCACTATTTCTTTCCTCAAAAGAACCTGTCTTTTCCCTAGGAAGAGATGAACAGAAATTCCTTGCTCTTATCCTTAGGCCAGGAATGAGAGATGACATGCAAACAAAAAATATAAACATACAATCCTTCACATGTGGAAAAAAAAAAGCCCTGCATGACGAAAAGGTGTGGAGAAGACAGATGTTTTCCATGATGCTGCATCTTTATGCTCAGGAGGACAGACAAATGGCATATGGACAGTGCTGCATTCTACAGGCTGACACTGGAAACTATTCTCTGCCCTCCTCAGAACTGCTTCAGGACAAGACGGCTCACAATTATTCACGCATTTCTTCATTTAAAAACATCACTTCTTTATTTGAAAGAAAAAAAAGTAATGACCCTCCCAACCCCTTCCAAAAAAAAGCCCCAATAATAATAATAATTATAATAATAATAAAAAATCCTATTAGAAACAATAAGGAAGCACTGAGAGTTTGAGTATTACACTCTTCAAGTATGCTGTTCGGATTTTTTTTTAATCTGTGAATATACATATATTAAAAAAACCTTAAAAGTGCGACCAAGGGCTTCTGCTTAAAGATAAGTATTTCAAGGACTACTTAAAAATACTGTAGCATGACTGTGCAGTTACTGTGTATGGCATGAAGCTTCCACTCCATACACTCAGATAAGTTAGCCAGCCTTACAGAAAGTTACTGAAGTCAGGTTAGCACAAATGGCAAACCCAGATGCTGAGCTGGGAGAGGGATCCACACGTTGTCGATTTTCTCTTGTTAAGGAAAGAAACCACTCAGCGCATACACTCGGACATGGAATGTGGGCAGACTTCACAGTAAAAGTTTAGTGTTTCAGGTTTGCTGTGGTACCATCATTCAAGGCTGTGCACTAGACTGAGCTTTGCTCATCTTAAGCTAACCACGTTCTCTTCTTCCTGACAGGTTTAGTACAGTAGTTCAAGCCACAATTTAAATTGCCCATTGGTATGCTCCAAATTTCTGTATTTTATTAATTTCTTTTATACACTTTAAAGAATCTTAAGATTTGCATCCAAAGAGAACCATGCTACATAAAAATTATCCAGGATTCTCACCAAAAGAGTTCTTGAATAAAATCTAAAAAATACTATTGCAATGCATCTTGCAGAGAAAAAACGTTATTCTAAATGTAAACAAATTCACTCGGACACTTTAAAACTTCAGCGGAGTAGTTGCTGACTAATCTTTGCCACACTTGCTCACCAAGAGCGCGAGGAGGGAGCGGCACAGCCCATTCCTGCCACCATCATCTGGGGGGAGACAAGAATCGTTCCAAGTAGCCGGTGATGGCATCCCAGTGCTTCCACAAAAAGGCAATGAAAACCACTATAAATAAAGTGCTGAACGTCCTATTGCGAGTCTTCATCAGGGGCACGACGCAGTTGGCCACAGTGGAGACAAAAACGAGGAGGACAGCCATGACAGCCAGCAAAATGTTGATGAACTTCCCCAGTAGGTTCCTGGCCGTGGCATTCTCCAGCCCCTCCAACTGCACCACTTGCTGCTGCTGCTGCTGCAGCTCCATCTTGGAGATGCGTGTCTGGCACGCTTCCAGTGCCTCCTGTGGACAAGAGCACACAGTGGGTCACTCAAGCTCACAGCTGTTACCTCACCAACCAGGCCAAGCCAGGACCACCATCCCCACAGCTCACACTGCTCATGCACCAAGCTCCCACCCTGCAGCAGGAGCAGGGGAAGCAGTGCCATTTCCCATATCTGAGGTGAGAAACCCCTGACTGCAGCCTGCAATACACCATGGGACCTCATCCACATCCAGAAGGTTTGATATGGAGATGCCAGGCTGGGAAACCCCACAGCTTCTGCCCAGAAGAGGGGGCCAGCCACCTGTTCACTTTAGGCTCCAAGAGGCCTCTCAGAGCACAAAAGTGCTGTGCCTAGCCAGAAACTTCATCCTCTTCTGGGATGTGCATTCCCAGAACCTCAACTTCCATCACCTTCCTTGCAGTCACTTGTGCTTTTCTGACCCCTTTGCAGAAAACCATGTCAACAAAAATAACTACTAGAGGCTCAGCTGCATTCTGCTTGCTTAGTGAGCTCTGAGCTCAAGGAAAGGTCTGAGGGGCACTAGGGCTGGGATTACACAGCTACCATTGCAGGAAGATTTTCTCCAGACTGCACCAAGCTGCAAGCTGTAGCACTGGTAGAGCTCCAGCTGACTCTGTGTGTGAGGGCTGGGGAAAGACATCTAGAAGGGTAAGAACCATGAGATTTATGGAACTGCCTGCAGGAAGAGGCAAAACAAAAGGAGGTGGAAGAAGCCTACCCTGCACAAATCCACCTCTCTAAAGCCCCACTGACCCAGGAAGGATTTGTCAGGAGTTTTTCACTAGGTTGAACCTCAACTGGACCAACCCAACCTGCACTAAAACACTGGTGACATGCAGCGCAGGGGGCTAGGGAAGAGAGAGGTTTTCAGGTAATTGACGCCAAGAGGGACTTCTGCTCTTGAAGATACCAAGTTAAAATATTTCTGCTAATCTTCCCTTTTCCAGACACACAGGCCAACTGCAAATATGATATACAAGTCTGCAGCAGTCCTTCCCAGACTGATCACCAAAAAAGGAACCAGGACTGTTCCTCTGCAACATCAGCTCATGCTCTTAGTTTTTCATACAACAAAACTTAACACCTTCCCTTTCCCCAGCAGTGATGAGAAATACGCTGCCCCAACTTTTAAGTTTACACTAAAAGCACTGAATCATAAAATGAAGATTAAAAAAAGCTGTCGAGAAATCCCCACTTCAATCTTCCTGCCATCTGAATTTAGTGAGGAGAACAAAACCTGACTGTTGTATCACTTCCCCAAGGGAGAGCCTCCTGTTTACACTGCCAGGGGCCATTGTACCACTGTCCACAGGCACTGATTAAATTTAACTTAAAGGTCATGGTCACCTGTTACATTTCTCATTGCATAATGTCTGTGGGGGTCAGTGAAACATGAGAGCTTCTTCTTGGTTAAGACCCCTGAAAGCACAAGGCAGAATTGCTGTCCCAAACAGCAGTGACCAGGAGAAATGTTTGACAACAGGAGCTGCAGCTGGTGGGTGAACAGCACAGCCTGCTTGGTCTGAAGAGGAAATCACCTGGCTGAAATGCCTTGGCAGGAAAAAGGTAGAACTCAACCTACAACTCTCTGCTCACACTACAAATTATTCCCATCAGCAATCAGAACTGAGATAAAACTACCACAGCAAGTACTTAAAATGGTCCAAGAGACTCATTTCTGAATAGGTCCTTCTGTAAGGGTCAGCAGCTGCTTTGCTTTGTAGAAGGGTATCCAACTTCAAGACCTCTGTTTCATAGCCTTTTTTACATACTAAAGGAAACTTTTCTTTTAGAAACACCTTATTTCTTCAAAGCCAACAGAAAGAATTATTTCCTGACTCAATGCAGTACACACACAAAGCCATTTTTCCTTAGATGTATGTGACCATTGTTGTAAAATTAGTGACACAGAACCACACCCCAGGGCCCATGTACTGGGAGCACTAAAAGAAGTGTTTGGGTCATGGCCCATTGAGTGTCTAATAGAAAGGCCTGCACAAAGAGTGGGTTCTGGGTCCTGCTCTGCTCGCTCCAGCTGAGCAGCGGGTTCCCTCTGTGTGAGGCACCGCCCTGCTTTACAGAGGAGGTTACCTGGAGAGATACCCACAGGTCAGAGATGGAATAAGGACCTTTTGGAATGCAGCAGTTTAGCAATAAAGCTACAAGGACTGAAATCAAATATTGAAGCGCAGGCATACTTCAAAAGTGAATGAGTTCCTGGAAGAGCAGGCAGAGGGCACGACTTGGGTCCTTGCTTCTGTCACCCACCTGGATGTCCCGGGCTCGCTCGTAAGACTGATAGGCAATCTTTTCCTCCATGCTGGCCAGCTCCTGTTTTAAATTGAGGATCTCGTTCTGGTGGAGCTCAGTCAGGTCATTTAACTGCTCTTCAAGTCTTTCACATCTACAAATGACAACACATGGTACAATGGCTTTAATGAGAAGAGGATGGCAGAATGACACCAGTGACAACCAAGCCATGAAGACCATGGCCTGTGCACTGAAACCAGCATGGCTGCATCAGTCAGCACACAGCACACTCCAGCACTAATGCTCTCCTGCTGGGAGTTAGTTCTTTCTACCACGTAAACTCTGTGATACTGTTCTGTCTCTGGAGAAAACACACAGTTACATGGTAACTGCTGAGTGATGCAAGAAATAAAGGACAGAATGAGGATAGAATGAGATTTTCATCAAACTTCTGTGTAAACCAAACAGCTCCCTTCTAATACCATAAACTCTTAAGAATTTTAATCTACACTTGGAACAGCAATGGGTATAAAAATGACACAGAAATGACATGTGACTGATGCCTCAGAGAACATGCTATTACTGTCTGATCTCTGCATGAGGTCACATGGATCTTTGATTTGTTTTTCCTTTATCTCCCATGAATGATGCAACTTAACAAGCAAATACCATCATATTATTTGTAAGAAGGACACATGAAACACTAACCTGCAGGCTTAATTTTCAGTTTGCTCTTGGTGAATGGACCAGAAACAGTCCTGAGGAAGAGGGTTGCTCAAAAAACCCGAGTTACAACAATTCTGAGAGATAAAGTTTTGCTTCTACCTAAGAGAGTCTTAAATTAACTGAAATGGTAGCTCTGATGGAACAAAGGTATGGGCATGGCTGTGGTGGCCATTGGGCTTTCTCCACTCTGATTTCCACTGTCTACTTACTGTTACAGATGGGAAAAGCACACAGCCCTTAGCATCTGAATCTTGATACTAATAACCGAGACATTTCTAAGGAATTAACCACAGAGATAATTCCTTATTTAAATTTTGTTTTTCTTCTGACTCCACCTGAATTTAATTCCTACAAAAAACCCACAAGATGAATAAGAAATATTTGTCTAGAATAAAGAATTTAATTGCAGGTTCTGAAACTAAAACACAAATCCTGCTTCTCATTTTTTCAATGTCAAAAGCTAGCCTTTAAAAACAGTCTCAGAGTTTTGTTTTTATAGACAAGTATGAAAAGAATTTTTATTTATGCTCCCAATTCAATATTACTTTAAAGTAAGGACGAATCACACACAGCATGACAATTTGCAGCCATAAAATGCATGTGGTCAACCAGCAGTGAGACCAAGACAGCTGCCAGCTGACATGGCTCAGCCCAGAAAGGGGCCTGAAGAGCTGTGCAACTGTGCCAGGACACACCAGAGAACTGGTTTCCCAAGACTGACAAAGGAATGGCCATGTAAAGACTGGCTAATGAAAAAGGAGCCCAGATAATTAATATTGCCCTTTGTTCCCACACAACTTAAAACTGACAACAACTTGCCAACAACCAAAAAATCACAACTAAGCCCACTCCAAGGGCAGCATCAATTCCTTGAAATATATTCCATTTGTTTCTATATTACAAAATTCACCAGTGTGTTTATTACATAAAAAGAAACTTAAGCATTTCTGAAAATAGCATGATTGTGCTTTTTAACCTCCTCTCACATAAACGCCTTTCATAAAGCAGTTGCTGTTGCCAAGCAGCTCAAATTGTATTCTCTAACAAGAAACAATTGTATTTTAATAACTTTAAAACTAACTCAATCTACAGGAAACATAAGGAAACCCTGCTAATCTGTATAGTTAAGAGTTTAAACAGAACATGATTAGTAGAAGGACTGGCTCCAATCTTCCTGCCCAAAGACTGCAGAACAACCAGGTCGTTCCCAACCCACACTTCACTCCCTGCTCAACCCCAGAACTGCTGCAGTTTGTATCCAAGAACCACCTGCACTTCCAGAACTCACTGTGTCAGGCAACTGCTAGAACTGGGTCATTTAAAAAAACACACCCCTGCCCCCACTAACCTACCCTGAATTATTTTTGAAATAACACATCCACCATTCACCTTCTTTCCCACTTCTTGTCCCAATAGCTACAATTTAGAAAATTTATTTTTTCCAGCTGCTTTCTACTGGTGTTCAAATTTAAAAACCAAGGAGGGCTTTATATGACTTACAGAACCAGGGTTTCCCTGTTGAAAGCTGGTTTGCATTTAAGTGAGAGTATTACAGAAATAAAAGGGATAGACTATCTGTCAAGAGGGTTAAGACAAAATACATCCATCTAACTCATGAATGCCAGGGTCTACTGAACAAACTAAACTTGTCTGTGAATATAGCAGTATCCTGAATAATCAAATCCCACTTCACTTCATGTATAGAAAATGCCCCTTTTGAGTTCAATAACTATTTTGTTACTGTTAAAATATGAAATTTCTCCTTAAAAGAAAAAGCTCCAGCCCAGAAACTTCTCTGTGTGAATGCTGCCTGTCACAAGTATCACAGACATCATCAGAGCTGTTCCTACGGACACAGTAAATAGATGGGGTGCTTGGCTTAATTGTGGGATATGGGAACACTTTATTTCAAATAGCTGTGCTGACTTTTCACATGTTTTCTGAGGCTCACTGCATGGGAATTAGGAAAGTGGTCTGAAAAAGGCTCAGATACACAATTATGACCATCTAATTTTTTTAAAAAGCTTTAAGGCATTTTAAAGTAATAGCTGTAAAATACACAGCTAACACAGCACATGGAAGAAAAGGCATTTGATCTGTACTCAGTGCTATGCTGAGTAAAGAAACTCTGATCAAACTAATGCTACAAAGACATCTGCAGTAAAGTGTGAATGAAGTTTAGTACCTGTCTTCAGATGTCTCTCAAGATGGACCTTTTACTTTTTATAGCTATGTCATACAAACCTTCATGCAATCTTTATTTGTCACTAAATACATCTTTATGCTATTGAACACATTTCCAGTTGTGGAGTGCACAGCTAAAACCAGTAGTTATTTGTAATATGCTCCAAAATCTTCTGCCTAGAGGATACATGAAGGACAGAGCTGACTCCAGAGAGGAAGCACGAGCTGCTCATGACACCCGCACACATCCCTGTACTTCCAGCTCCAGCCTCCCTGGAAGAAGGACAGACAGCTTTGCAGGGATGTTTTGGTGCTGTCCTGCCTGGGTGAGCACCAGCTTGGCCCAACATGCTGCCTCCACTGCCCAGCCGCACTCCCAGACCTCAGAGGTTTAGCTCCTTTGGTCTATTTTAAAACACATCATGAGGACAGACTGAAGTGTGACAATTAGACTACATCAAAATCCAGATAAATTGAAGTACCAGTGACTAGACTTCTGGCTGAAGGATTTCTTCTGACAGGAGCATGGAGACTTAAATGCCCTTTTCATGGCTGTCAGCCTTGGGAAGAAATCCAAAACCTTAGACTGGCCATACTCCAAATATATGAGCTTATGATTTTACCATGTACAAACAGCTTCCTAAAGGGACAAGCAAGATGAAAACACTCAACAGGAACTTTATTTCAGTCTCAGCATAGTAAGTCCCTGCTTGTATAAGTAAACAACTGCCACTTTCCAACGATGAGATAAGCAACAAGCCATTTCAGTGCCTGCTCACGATGCATAAGAAAACAGTGATGGCCAAGTACTGTCAGACCCTTCCTTCCTCGGTGGCTCAGCCCCAGTGGAGCAGAGCACTGCACAGGAGAGCACAGCAGAGCAGAGCAGAGCACAGCAGAGCAGTGCACAGCAGAGCAGAGCAGTGCAGTGCAGAGCAGAGCAG
>NC_031781.1:20202291-20244965 GCF_001522545.3 Parus major
GCAGAGCAGAGCAGAGCAGAGCAGAGCAGAGCAGTGCAGAGCAGAGCAGAGCAGTGCAGAGCAGAGCAGAGCAGAGCAGAGCAGAGCAGAGCAGTGCAGAGCAGAGCAGAGCAGTGCACAGCAGAGCAGAGCAGTGCAGAGCAGAGCAGAGCAGAGCAGAGCAGAGCAGTGCACAGCAGAGCAGAGCAGTGCAGAGCAGAGCAGAGCAGTGCACAGCAGAGCACAGCAGAGCACAGCAGAGCAGTGCTCCGGGCCAGCATGTGCTGGGCAACACAGCCCAGCCTGGCCTTGCCATGGTGCACCAGGGCAGGAGAACTGGAGCAACTGGACAGGTGAGTCCCTGCCTCAGAGACTAGGGTTAGCAAACCGGCAGCTACATGGAGCGATAGACAAGATTTGGAAAAGCAGGGAGAGGGGAGGGAGGAGATGAAGGAGGTCATGGAAAAACCTGTGAGGCAAGCCATGGCTGATAAACAAAAACTGCATGAACACAAAGAGGGAAAAAGATCAGAACCTGCAAAACAGAAGATGATCTAAGAAAGAGGAAATGGACAAAGACCAGGTGAGAAAATGTCATGGCATGTTCTTTGTTTCAGCTTCCAGGTACAATGCAAACACTCAGTGTCACCTGACAAGCAACAGGCTTCTCCAAAAACTTTTTTTTAAGCTCCAACTCAACTCTGTTTGTTTTTGAAAGCTTCCCATAAACTGAGCAGAGTTAGGAGGTATTTACAACTTTTAAAGCCAATTATGATTAATCTGAATCACCAGCCTACCAGCATCAAACCACAACCTCCTTTCCTTTCTTTTAGTTTTTTTTTCCTGAAAAGAGCTGAGGAGCAAGAGGGGTTCCAGTTGGAGGAACAGGTGCCACCCCTCCTCTGCCCTTGGACATACCATGTCACCTTCCACTTCTAAGGTGATGTTGGCTTTTATCATTGTGAGGGTTCAAAATACAGAAGCTATAAAAACAAGAATCTACATTTGTACAGTCACGCAGTCACATCTGACCATGATTAACCCATGAGCTCTTGCTGATCATGCAGTTACCCACATAGACAAGGGCACTGAGTGTGGTTTGACTGGTCCTCTTTAAAGGTCACACCTTTAATTAATTTGCATCAACATTCCAAATGACAGGTCTAAATTACTATCTTAAGCTTTTATAAGCCAAATGCAGATTCTCCCTGCTTTTCACTCTAGGCTGCCTTGGTTAATGCTTGGGGTCTGTGCTGACCTCAGGGGAGTGCTCTGCAAAGGTTAATGGCACATGACAGATATGACTTCATGGTGTGCTAGTATGGGACCTACTTGAACCTTGCTCAGAGGTGCTGGGCAGTGACCAGCTCGTTTAGCTGACAGCACACATCGGTCCCCAAGGTCTGCTATTGTATTTCAGGCCAATCCTTCAGCTGTGCTGTGCTTGCATTTATAGCATTCCACTATGAATGGCTGCTGCTGTATGTGTGAAACAACAACCTACACAGCAACAGGCAACAGCACCTCTCTGCTGCAGAGCAGAAGACCCAGCTCCACGTTGCTTTGGGATGACTTGATGACACTGAGGCACTAGGAACCAAATCTACTGTGCTGGTTGCTGGTTTCAGTCAAACTGATAGTTGCAAAGCAGGATTAGAGAGTGGTGTTGGTCTGGCTTTGTTTGCCCAAGCTCTGAAAAACATACCGAGATCCTGCTCTCTCTACCAGATCCCAGCAGGCTAGCCTTTTCCAGAGTTTTTCCAATGATTTGGCATCAGCATGTCTAAAGAGCTGTAGGGCAACTCCATGTTACACTGCACAAACCAGTGCAGCAAGTGGCACAGGGCACTTCAGCAAGCCTGTACACACCCCCAGCAGCTCCACTGTGCCTTTCAGGTTGTGTTTCACATCCTAGCAAAGTCATGAACACCATAAAGAACCTCATGACAACAGCCTGCTGTCCTTCACCAGAACGAGGGCTTGGGTCTTGCATTTGTCATTTAAAGTTTAAGAATCCTGTCTTGGATGCCTGCAGAAGGGCAGCTAGTAACTCTTCCCTTCAGAGCCTGGAGTCAAGTCCTTGCTCCCAGCATGTCAGGGGGAGGATGTCAGGTGTTCTGCTGGACAGCATAGGGCAGTCTGCAGAGAGCCTCTCTCACCCAGCAAGGAAAGGGAAGTATTCCCTCAGTACCTCTCCATGGGCAGTTTTCCTCAGCAGAGAGGTGGGGGCAACCAGCCAGGCTGCCTTCCTGAAGCCACTGTCACCTCTCCCCTGTGAGTTCATCAGGGGTCAGCAGTACTGCAGCAACTGCTCCACCTTCCCATTCCTTCCAGTGAGGGGAAGGCTGATGGAAATTTGAGTTACCTGGTTCCAGAGCCCTATAATCTCCATGACACAAGCACTGTCAGTATCTGACACTTAATTCAGCCTCATTTCACTGAGTGCTGCCACTGTGGGCTGAGCAGAGAAGGGAAGGGATATCTTAGTTTTGGCACACGGGCAAGATTGTGTCTTTTTAGAGACCCTCAAGAAAGCTGGAATGTTTCTTTCTCTGGTAGATATGGATCTGAGCTGAAGAAGGCAGGGTCAAATCATGACCACATTAGCTCCCTGTCATTTGCTTTGATCCCAACCTTAACTGTCTGATAAAGGTAATTTCATCAACGTACTCCTGGGTTTGGGACACCTTATTAGACCTCTTCAGCTTCACTTTTTATCTTGAAAATACTTTGCAATAACCTTTTTCCTTACAATCTCTTTCTTGTACAGAGAGGGAGGTGTGCAGCAAGATAGCAATATTTATAAAAGGCAGAACTGGGAGGGAAAAGTCCTGAGAAGACCACAGAACTATCCATTTGAATCAGGCTGTTGGGAAAAGCCTGCTGAGCACTACCATCCTCAACTCTGGTGCTCTGCAATCACAGCACTGGATTGTCAAATGAAGTACCACAGCACATACCTGTACCGCTCCTCCTGCAAGGTCTGCATTATCAACGTGTAATCCCTCTGGTAGCGAACCTTAAGGTCCTCAAATGATTCTTCCAGTCTTGCCTGTGTCTCTCGAATTTCTTGAATCTCATGCAGTACTGCATCAAACCCCGAGCTCTGCATATCCAGAGTGTTTGTTTTGGAGCTAGAAGCTCCCACAGGGCCCCCTGTTGTGCTGTTGGCTCCCACCGAGCCTGACGTGGCACTGGAACAATCCTCTTCACTGCCATATTTTGGGCTTGACTGAAAGTTCTGAATAACACCTAGAGCCTTGCCTCCTGTCCCATCTTCTTGGCCTTCTTCTAAGGAGTCTTTCAGATTAGCAATGTTGTCTGCACTCCCAAACTTGTTCCTTATGAGGGAGGCAATCTCCCTGGGTTTGGAAACCACAGCTCCTGCTGCTGAATGTGTAGCCTGGGAGAAACTGGAAAGCCCACCTTTTACACTGTCTACCACTCCCTCACTGAATCCAGTGACTTTTGCTCCAACATCTTTCAAACCCTGATGCATATCCCTGAAGACATCCTTTGGCTGCCGAGGGATCCCATTTTGTTCAATTTCTCTCAGCTTTCGATGATAATGTTCCAGTTTCTTCTGCAGCTGCAAGATGGTCTGGGCTGACTTTTGATTTTTCTTCTCAAACACTTGCTTGATGCGGGCACTCTGCTGCTTATCTGCATTGTTGGCCAATTTCAGGTATTCTGCCACGTTGTCATCACGGGCTGTTTGCTCAATTTTGATCTGCTCTGTCAGCTTCAGTATCTTCTGCTGCAGGTGTGTGATGGCCACTTTTGTCCGCTGCGGATCTGGGGTCCCATCGACAGAGTCTGCGTTGATGCTGCCATCAGTGCTGGAGGCCACAGCACTGGAGGTCTGCGCCAAGCTGCTGACTTCCAATCGCTCAATCTAAGCACAGAGGGAGAGAAACATGAGTGCTAATCAGCAGCTTCACCAACAGAAAGCTTTCCTTCTTTATACCAACCAACTGGGCAAATGGATATAATTCTGAAAAGATGTACATTTTTTCCAGCTAGTCAGGGGACAGTATCAATCAAGAGAGCTTCACATATTTTACAGACATCCAGCAAAAGTTGAAAAAAAAAGTAAAACCTCTCATATTTGACTCCACTTAATCACCTAAACCTGGCATGGCAACAATTCAAAACCCAAGCACAAATGTGCACCCCAGCTTGGCAGACCAAGCACTCCGAGACATCAGTACAAGGGCAGGGGCTCAACTAGCTAGAGTGAAGAGACTGAGAAGGTAACTGAGAGCAGAACCCACACGGTTTAACTGTACAGTACAGCACACCCGAGTCTTTCCTAGTGCTTCGCCTGTTTGAACAACAGCAACAGTGTACCTACAACCGATCTACTACAGTCAGTGCTTCTAACAGAAAAATGGAGCCTGAGAGGCACCCGAACGCTCTCCTTGCCACGGCAAACACTGCGAGCAGGTGTCTCCGAGTGGGAGGAAAATAGCGAGTTTCAAAGGACAACACCCCCCCCCCCTTATAGCAAAAAAAAACCAAAACGAAAAACAAAAACAAACAACCAACCAAACCCCCCAAAATCCCCAAACAAACAAACAGACAAACAAACAAACAAACAGCTTAAACTCTGTTTCACGTTCAATCCAACTCGCCAAGTACCCGCCGCGGAGCCGGGAAAGCCCGGGCAGGCAGGTGCGGCCGCACCGGCCGCTCCCAATCTGGACATTTCTCCCTGGAGCCGACCACGCTCCGAACCCGGGTCGGGGCCACGGTGGGACCCCCGGCGGAAGAACGCCCGCGGTCCCCCGCCGTACCTTGTCCCGGCGGGGCAGCAGCGCCCGCTCCCCGTGCATGGCTCCGCTGGCCGGGCACGGCTGCGCGCCCCGCCCGCCCCCTCGCGGCACGGAGGCCTCGCCGGGCCGGGGAGCCGCGGAGCCGCAGCCACACTCGTCCCGCTGGGAATCTCCAGTATTAATGTAATTACCATGACTTTTGGATCCCGAGGCCCCCGTCCCAGCGCGGAGCTGGTGAGCAGCCGTGACTGCTGCCCGCACGCTCCGCTCCCGTCCCCGCGGCTCGGGGGCGAGCAGCCGGCAGCTCCCCGGCCCGTTCCACTGCAACAGCTGCCAGCTGACCCACAGCTACTGCCCAGACGCAGAACATGTCTGTGTTTGCGAATATGCGCTTTACAAAACAAAAAATGCTGTTACAGTTAACTACCCTCTCTCTCGATTCATCATTCCATATTTAATGTAAAAAACCCTGCAAGGCTGCAACACTGGCCAGCGCCGGGGGTCAGCCAGGCTCCTTCCCAAAACCCTGAGAGTCTCTGTTTGCTATCCCATCAACAGGAAAACCAGACACCTGGGAAAGCAATTGATTAACTTTCTAGAAGAGTTCAGATGCTGGAAACCACTGAATATAATTTCTCAGTCTGCTGTGACTCCTGAAGTATCAACTGCTCTCTTAGAAGGCTTTAGTTGTAGAAACCCTGGAGCTCTGGATAGATCAGTGGAAAATTGGTGCTAAGAATTAGTATTACTCAGCGGGACCAACACTATGCATGATACCACTACTGCACAGAGAACATGCTGTTTCTGAGATGCTGGAACATGCATTTGGAAGTAATTCACATTGGTGAAAATATATGTTCTTGGAGTCTGTAATTTCATTATGATTTTTCCCAGGGCTGTCACTGATCAGATTTCTCCCTGTGGCCTAGATGAACACAAAGACCCTGCCTGTGCAGGGCATGCCTGGCCTGGGAGCACCACCCAGCACCCATGGCACAGCTGGTCCGTCCCTCACCCACAGAGCAGCTCCGCCAACCAGCCGCCACCCCAAGAGCAGCACAGCACAAACTATCTGTGCAGCACACCAAGACAATCTTATTACTGTTAACTGCCCATGAACCAAAGGCTTCTCAATCCATTCATAACTATTTCTACCTCCTTCAGAGCAAGGACAGACATATGAAGAAAACCAGAAAGATCCACAGTTTTGATGCAAAACTTCCACAAATTAATTTACTATAACTTTTTTTTTTTTTCATAATTGATTTTTTTCTGGGCAGTGGTAAGGCTGAGTGATCAAGGGACTGACCCAGTGTCCCAGAACCAAAAAACTGCTCATCACCAGTTCTTCTGCAGCCCAGAGGGTCTGAGCTGAAATCTGCACAGATCAGTGTCACAGAACTTTTGAGGCTTCAAAAGAGTTTCTATCAGCTTAATTTACTCCAGGTTTGGTCTAATTAGTGTATGTATATGTAAAATTACCATAAATTACACTAATAGTACACTATTCCTCTCATGACACAAGTTTTGTGAGAGAAAAATTTGGTAGAAACTTTCTCTTCCCCCTTTTTAAAGTCAATTGACTTCATGAAATCTGCCCAGGTTATCTCCCTATACCTGTGGTAGAAAATGAACTAGAACAGCAGTAATAGAATAAACCATGTTGGGATAATTGCTTTATAATTACCAGCTGCGTGGATTTTATTCTGAAATAACAAAAAGGGTCCTTTCCAATTCAAATGGAAAAGACTGTGCAAAGTGCAGTTCTGGAACAGAACAGAGATAATTTAAGTACTTTGTCCATATCAGCAAGGCTCTGTAAAGGGAAGGATCAGCACAAACTGTGTCCCTGGGAAATGCTGATGACTTATTATTGAATTTGAGATGATGGTCAATCTGTCCTGAAAAAACGCTGGTAAATTAAATACTATAATGATTACTGCTTGTATAAGAATAGAGGTTACAATTCAATAGTCAATCTCTCTTGCAATACAATTTTCCATTATATTGACAGTCCAGTTAAGGGGAGATGTGTGCCCTCCCACCAGCAGGTACACTGAGAACTGCTTTGGCATTATGTCACAAACCAGATGAAATCATGTGAGGGCCTTATGCTCTCTCTCTCTCTCTCAAGATCTGACCAACTTCTCAACTGTTTATGCTCTCAGGCTTTCCCTCCTGTACAAGCTTTCCAATGTCTGTTCTGCAGCACACAGCCCAAAAAAACCCACCTCATGATTCTGCCTGATTGGTGCTGCTGAAATTAAATACAGCAGCTCTTTTAAAGGTATTTTGCCGTCCTAAAACTCTTCCAGTAAAAGCATACACCGGTCATTCACCAAGAAGATGGATTTTTGCTTTTGAACATTCAGGACAGCTGGCTTAAGCAAACAGCAGCTTTCAGAGCAAGCCTGCTGCAAGGGGGAAACTCCTGCCTCCTCCTCCCTCCCCTTGTGAAGACTGGAGCTACACAAGTGTGACTAAAAGTTGTCAAGCTACTTACAGTAAACACATACAGGGCACAAAGTGAGACAGGGGAGCTCAGAGTGAGACTGCACAGCCCCACAAAGGAGCTAACAACACTTGAGGTGCCTGGGTTAATCACCTTCCCAGTGACTGCACACCTGACTGGCAGCTAAAACTAACCATGAAAACATTCAGAAGTTGTTTTGCTTCCTTTTCCTATGTGCTAAAGGAAATACAGTCATACAGGCAGAAAAATCTATGAGACTCATAGACAATCTTAGGTTTCAGACTTCCTGTTTGGAAACACGACTCATTAACAGCATCATTAGCGCATGGCAGGTGCAGGGATGGGCACAGGGACTTGGCCAACCCCTCTACACTAGGTGGACAGATGGTCTCCAGCCTCAGGCAGGCACAGGAGCAGACACTCAAAATCTCTGATGACAGTTACAAGAGACTTGGTTTGTTAGTAAGATCTCTAATTAATGCCTTACAGGAAACAAAAGTCACAGGGGGGAAAACCCCCCACCATTCTTTGTGCCTGACCATGTCTGCAGAGTAAGAGCCCCCCAGGCCCCACTTTGTTGCAGCTGCACTAAAACACCTAAGTGCACATTTGAATAAACGCATACAGAATCCTCAGCAGATACAATGAAGAGATACTTACTTAATCACAAATTACTATGAGGTACCTTTAACATATTAAATTAAATGCCATCAACAGCCACAAGTCACCTCCCTGCATGCCACCTGCAGCACATGACTCTTGCAACACATGGGTCAAGGTGGCACCAGCGCCACTCTCTCATGAGCAGTCAGTGCCCTGCTCCCCTGGATCCAACACAGTCATTGTATATGGCACAACTTACCACAGGTCCCAAAGGAAACAAAGATGTGTCACAAACTCTGCTGCCTCATCCACTTGCGTGATGCAATAAGCTCTTTATGACCTACAGGTGATTGAGAATTAAGAGTTGTTTATCCAATGCTTTGTGTTTTAAAGGTTGTTACTGAATCACAAATCAGTTAGGGTTGAAAGGGACCTCTGGAGTTCACCTGGTCCAACCCCCTGCTCAGGCAGGGCCACCAAAAGCCAGTTGCCCAGGACCAGAAAGCTTTTGAGTATCTCCCAGATACTACTTCCACATCCTCCATTTGTGGATTTGTCTGTCTGCTGCAACATTGCCATACATCTGATACCACCAACTCTATGGGTCAACTATTTATTTATAGTTGCATATTTCTACAATTGCAAATCCCGTGCAACAGTAAGGGAGAATATTTCTGTTCATTCATCTCTCAGGTAAATACAGACAGAAGATCTAAATACTGCTGCACTGAACCATCCCTGGAGACAACTGCTCATTCACATGAGGATTCATTTACAAATCTACCTTCCACCTTCCCTCAGCAAACGCTCAGGGTGCATACATGCTCCCACTCTTCAAAACATCTGTCTTGGCTTTACTGTCAAGACAAAGAAAAAGGAAAAACAAAGAACAGGTCCAGTGTGATTCCTTGTGACTGCAGTTATCCTGCAAAACTGTATTGACTGATCAAATCTTCAGAAGCTGCAGCAGCTTTGCTTTTTAACACCTCCAGTTACTCAACCACAGAGACCTATGGTCATTCTTGACAGCAACTGAGCTGTCTCTAGCATGCTCCTAAATCCAAATCCATATTAAACCTGGCTAAGGAAAGCACACAAACAGATGGACAGTTCAAGGGAGTCTTGCTGTGTGTTCTTCATAGCACAGCTCATTGTTTAGATTATAAACTGGGGGTTTCTGAAAGTTGTACAGCCTTTGCCTATGAGCAATAAACCCTCAAAATGGTGGGAAGATAACCACGATTATGGGTTAAAAAAACCAAAACAGTGAGAAAGCAAAAAATGAAAAATTACTCTGAAAAATATCCAAGAAAAAATTCCAGTACAATGCCTTTGCCCGCCTCGGACAACAGCTTGAGCAGGGAACCAACACTGTACCACCAAGAGGAAATGGCTTTACACCTTACTCACAGTAGTTAAACAGTCTTGAGTGATGACTGCTGCAACAGGAATGCGCTAATGGTACATCTGCCAACCCAGAGCCCCAAAAGCCTCCCTTGGCAGAGAGGGGAGAGGGCAGGTCCCTGCATGGACAGAAGGGCTGTGGGCAACCACAAAGGGGCAGCATTTCACACATGGAGTGCCGTGCACAGAATTGAGCATTCCCTTTCTTTAGGGGCATCCAAGCCAAGCAGCTCCCTGCCCAGCCCTGTTCTGGCACAGCCTGGGGACAGACAGGTCCAGCAGCTCTTTCTAGAGCCAAGGTGCGAACTCACTGGGAACTAAGTGATGAGGTGCTTGGGGATATTCTTACTACTTTCCCAAATGTGGTTCACCATTAGGCCCAAGACAGACTGAGCAGAAACACCTCTGGAGAGAAAGGTGACCTGGGACTGCTTCACTGGTGCAAAGAGCAGCACCCCCCAAGCAATGGCCTGAGGCACACAAACCCTCAACCACAACTTGGGATTTGGTAAAGCAACTGCAGGGTGACTTGCCCATGGTCTTGTACCTAACTCAATATGAAATGGAGATGTGACTTCATGTGCCACATCAAGTGCCAGAAATAGTTTAGCTGTAAAGCAGCCAGCTTTCTTTTCCTCAGAGCTGTCAGCAGCATAAATTCTTCCCAAAGCAGACCAGTATTCAGCTGCAGCCCTTGCTGGTGTTAGGAGCAATGATGAAAGATGCTGCTGCCACACGGCTTTATACTCGCTGTACCAGAGGCAGCTTCTGCCACAACACTACACATTCCACAGGGGAGCTCCAGCGAAGTCTTGTCAGTGCAGGCAATTGCTGGTCACAGATGCAAATGTTTCACTTACTAACTGGTTAAGAGGCAGCTGAAGCTCCAAAGCTGACCTCCACCTTTCCCAGCTGTGGTTCAGGCACATGCATCCCTGATGCCTACCAGCCCAGTGTGCTGTGCTGAGGCAAGGAACACTGCACAAGCTGTTCCCTCAAGCAGGACTGGAACATGTGGGACCAGGCACCAGCTTGGCCCACAAGTACTTATTGACATCCCAGAGACAAAAGGGACTGACACAATGCAGTGTAACATCTCCCTTAAGAGGTTGTCTATGGCCCTTTTAATTCCTTTAAAAAACAGCATTGCTGCCAAAGATATCACCTTCTTGACCTCAGATTTCTGAAAACTTGATTAAAGATATTTTTGAGCACAAAAGAAGTATGGCATGATGGCCCAATTTAGTAATGGTTTCCTAAAGCTAGACTAGTCAAGCAGAAAACCACTGGTGTTGACTGAATAAACAGGGTGGTTTATTCAATCACCCTCATTGAGGGTGAGGGAAGTCCAAAGGAATGGATGCAACAGTCTTATTAGAAAAATAGGAAATAACTGAATTACACACAAGAGCTCATAGGAGATGATAAGGGATGAGACAGCAAAAGATACAGCCAAAATAGCATCCATGGATGTTTATTTTAGCAGCTCCTGATTTCTAATCAAGGGGGGAGTGCCAATCAGGCCAGAAGTTACAACAATAAGGATAGGAAATGAAGTAAAGCTGAGCAAAAGTTAAGTATAGGAACCAGCAGAAGAGGGTGGATTAAAAAACAAGTTTATACAAGCTTTAATAAGAAAGTGACTATGTAAAACGATGGGTGCTTTTTTGTTTGGTTCTGATTTTTTTTAATCTCATCCTATTTTCCCTAGTGTTTGAGCCACAACTCACTACCTGAGAGATAAAATTTTTGTTAACACTTCCCAGAGAGTAAAGCAATTTTGGTTTTGGTTTTTTATGCTTCAAGCTGCTATCTGATTAATAGATATTATTATTGCATGTTATATATTAATTTGCGAAGAACAGAGTTTAATTTTATGGTTGCAAGTTAACTTTGACTTGCAAAGCATTGGAGCAAACTGTGTCTGAAGTCTGGAAGGACAAATATCTCTGCATGATCCTTCTGCACGGAACAGCCCTGTGCGAGAGCAGAGATTCTCCCCTTTTCAGGAGATGCATCTCTGCTGAGGTTTAATATGCACATTCCCTCTGACTGTTTAATCTAAAGGGCTCCAGCAACTGTACCTCTACACTTCCTTCATTTTTTTTATTTTTAACTGTAGTATTTCATGCAGGTATAACAGAGTGTGGCCATAACCAAAACTCCTCCCTGAAGGTGACAGAATAAATGGTTCATAAACTATTAAGTATTTCAAAGCAACAGGATTCATGCTTCCTGTGAATATATTGCTTTGCTTTTCCCATAGAGCATTTCTTGACATACTGTTTCCTTATTTAAAGCCTTTGTAGTACAACATACACATAGTACCAGCTAAGCTCACACTTGTCACAGCTACACAGTATAGCTGCTTCAGATTCCTGCTTTGTTCAAAAGCAGCTCTTTGCTCCAAGTGCTCCTGCATTAGCACCAACTAAATCTTTACGATTGCTCCAAGTGGCAAACACAGCTTGTCAAGGACAAGACAATGTGAGCGAGGGCAGTCCCTTCAGCCCATGAACGTGCCCTTCTCAGGGCCGCTGGCACATGGCACAGACGCCTTCGGAAACCTGGAAGAGAACAGTGAGCAATGAGACATCAGAGAGGAAAATGCATTCAAGGGATGACGAGCACCTGGCAGTCTCAGGCAACAGGGCACCTATCCAGAAATCCACAGGGAACACTGAATTAGGTAAATACTGAAATCACTATGCTGCTTTCAGTATTGCAAAATATAAGAATCCTCATTGAGAACTCCATTTAGAGAGAGTCCTCAGTGCAGCATCTCCTCAACACACAGTGGAAAGCTGTTCAGGCTACCCTGACCCGGCCTAGCGAGTGCAGAACATCGTGTCCTGTGCTCACTACTCCTCTCTTCAGCTCTCAAGAGGTGATGCAGTAGCCTGATGTTAGGTGTGCCAAGATGCGAAACACACAGATCTATCAACCTGGGATGTGGAACATCTGTAACCCCCTGGGCATTCCTGCTGCCCCGCACCACCACAGTCTGTACCTCTGCGACTCAGCAACAGGCCCTCTTCCTCAGAGCCACCCGTGTGTCACTTTTATTATGAAGACTAATGAATGCAGTGAGACAAAGTACACATATAGAAAATACTATTTTCCTTTGGGAAAAATCTGTGAGTTAATTAAATAAATGTATTAGACATCTGTGTTTCAAACACAACAGGAATACTATTCTACCTCTCAAGCATGTCTTCTGCAGACTGCAACAGACACCAGGTAAACCATCAGCTACGGCAAAAAAACAGTTTGGATCCCAGATTTCTTCTTCCCTCAAACACTGGACCACAGAGCTAACTGCAACAATTCAAAGAGAAATAGCTTCTATTTTGCATTGCAGATCAGAGCATCAAAGACCTGACTGTCTCTCTTCAGTATTTAATAAATAGGGGAGGAGGGGACGATACAGTTTACTGTTAACTCAGACTGAAAAAGGGTAATGCTGAGCTACACAGCCCAATGCAACCAAAGAAAAATACTTAATCAAAGGTCACTGGGTCTATGTGAGGCAGCGCACTTACTCCTTTTTACCTGGAGAAAAGTACAGTTCTGCAGTTTGTTTACTACTACCTAAAAATACATTTTGCACAGCTAAAAACAGCAAAACAAGAGGTGACATTAGAAAAGCTGCCAGTGCAAATACTTCTTTCTGACACTGGGCTGCATCTACATCTGCTGCATCTGCATCTCCCACCTCTTTCACCACTCGTTGTATCAAACAAACCAAACCCCAAAACAACAAAACCAGAAAATCCTAAAAAGCAGCACCACATTTGATCTTGTTTATGGATTGTAACACTCAGTCAGACAGGAGTCTTTTTGCACTTCAAAAGCAAAGAAAAACTATATTTAAAAAAAAAACACAACCACTGAAATTCAACAGCAGTGCCCAGAGGAAAAACGCAGCGCTTCCAAGGCTGATGCACAAAATGAGGTCAAGTTCTACCGGAGATTTAAATAAAACAGCCAATCACGACAGCTACAACTGTTTCCCCACAGCCTCCTCACCTTTGTGGGCTCGCAGAAGTCTCTTTCACAGCACACGCAGGTACAGCAGCACCACATAAACATCACGCTGCAGCCACGGGCAGCCCCGGCGCCGGGCACTGCCCGGCCAGTGCCGCAGCCATCGGCCGGACCGAGCGCCGGCTGCGCCGCTGGAGCGCTGCTGCCGGCCGGGCATGGCTGGCTGCCGGGACAGCCTGGCCACTGCTCCTTGGCAGGGAGCTCTGCTCCACGCTTGGAGCAGGACCAGGACAGGGATTTAAAGCTACAGGGCTTCACAGGCGCTGTGCAACACCTGACACTATTTTTAAAACTATACCTTCGAGCCAGAAAAATAGTGCAGGATAACAGACAACCAAATCAGGAGCAGATCAGTAGGGTCTAAGTGACACAGTTGTTCCTCAGCAACACAACATAACAGACCTGGGAGCAAGGCCAAGCAGGATTGACAGCGGAGTTTCAAAGATGCACAGCAGGACATATATCCACCTATAAACTATAAGCGCTAATTACAGCAGTGCTGAAACACTGCTATTTAATATTCACTAAACAAATTTTTCAGAATATTAGTGTGATCTCCCGGAAGGCTGAAGCTCTAATTAGAAAGTAATTGTCACAGAAGGACTCCAGTACACAACAGAGCCAACACAGCAATGTTATCACAGCCAACTCTGGAGTAAGAAGAAACCTCAGCACCTCTTATTCCCTACTGACATCTTATTTGTCAAAGAAAATGTGTTTTACTATCCTGTTTTGAAGAGGTAAAGCAAAGGCTTATCACCCTGTTTGACAGCTCTGACCCACAGCATCTTATACCACCCATCCCCACTGCTCAGACTCGTTTGTAAAAAGCCACCCTCACCACCATGGCTACTTCTCCCCTTGCTCTTCTTTGTCTCACTGCTATTTTGTTTGTAGCAAATATTAGCACTCACTCAGGACACAGACAAGAGGATCCAAAGACAAGCCATTCATAATCTAAGTTTGGGATCTTCAGAACCATTATAATTTAGAGTATGCAAGGTGCTCCCAAGGCTGAAATACCAGGAAATGCCAAAAATGCCAAACCTGACAGGAATGCAGTGGCTTTTTAGGAGTTCCCCACTGTATGAATCCTGCAGCATGTCTGCCACCACAGTATCAATACAAGGACGAAACTTTCCCATTTTAATTTATGTCTGTCCCTTTGAGGCAATGACTCTTTGAGGCTCTGACAGACATCACAGTGCCAGGGTTTGGTAGGTTTGTGTTTTTCTTAAATAATTTTCTTCACTTGCAGTAATGCACAGGTAATGTAAAGAAATTCTGCACTGAAATGTTAATTCATAAAATATAAAGTTCAGGCATGTAACAGAGAAGAAACTCCTGACTGACTCAAATCACGGGTAACGTGGAAGAAAATATCCCTACGTGCAAAATTCAGTTTTCATTAGGAAAAAAGAGAAGAGGAATTAAAACCCAAAAACATGTTCTGTAAGAACTAAAGTTAGAGAAAGAACAGCTGAAAATCCATTGTCTCAAATTATATTGGTATGTCAGGGGGCATTTGAAAAAGCATTATGATGAAATGGCAAATGCATTGTACAGGCCATTTAGAATGAACAGGAACTGAGAATGAAAACACTCCACAGAGTAGGAGAGGTAATATCTGATTTGTGAAGGAGACAGTTAAAGGTGGAGATGTTAAATGATACAGACCTAAAAGCATTTCTGTGGTAATTTCTGTGATGTCAGAGAACAGGACAAGAAGGACAATGGATGAGGGAACAGGCAAGAGGAAGGTGGATCTCAGAAGAGTCTGTGGTGCAATTCTGTGACTGGGTCACCTGCAGTCCCTATTCCCCCACTGCTGACAGGTGCCTGCTGTACCTGGACCCTGCAGTGGAAGCTGAGGAGGGGGCAGGTACCAGCACTGCTGTCAGCAGCACTGCTCCCACCCTGCCCCGTTCTGCTCTGTCGCAGCACTGGAACCTGGGTGTGCGCCTTCGGAAGAGCCTGGGAAGCAGCGCTGCGGTAACCAAGGCCAAGATGTGCAAAGAACACGAATGAGAATGAAACTACCACAACTGACCATATTATCATGAATTCCAAGCTGCAACAGACTGCAAACCCCAGAAACGACAGAAAATCTAATTTAACTGACATTTGCATTGCTATTTCTCTGTGGCTATTTTCAGGGTTAAACAGCAAAAAGGGTCTCTAAAAATTTATCGACATATGGGAGGTATTAGATATTGATATTCTCTGACTATGAGTACACTAACAAACACATTCAAGCTGTCAAAAAAGGCTCTTAAACGGGAACACTGGTGGTATTAGTTGCTGACCTGTACCAAACGAGGATCCCAGCCCACATCTGCCCCATCTCTGTGATCACTCACTCATCCAGGGTGTGCAGCAGTCTCATCACAAATGCACTGACTTCACTGCACAACACTGCAGAGAGCTCCTGGTGTCATCAGCTGTGCCCCAGAGCAACACACAGCAAGAACCAGACCAAGAGGCATCCACACTGTTGCAAGAGGCGCATGAGAAATCTCCATTAAAAAAACCACTGTCCATGCTAAATGCAGGAACTGAATAATTTGTATTCTTATACAAATTCAGAGCACACACTGGATCTGGCAACACAATCTAACACAACAAGAGCAACAGCAAGAAATTTAGTGCAAAAACCAGAAATAAAGTCTCTTTTTCAAGGAGCTGTTTCAAATTCATATGGCTGATGTCCCTCTCAGAAAGCATTATTTATACTGAGAAACCTCCAGATGCCCAAGACATTTTCTCTGTTACCAACAGCAGATCTGACTTAATAGGAGTGAGAATGAAGGATGGTAAAATTGCTTGTGCAGAAAGAATGCCATCAGACTTGTTTAGGAAGCAGTCGATGTTTGGTACAACCCAGTCTGATTCACATGAATTTTACTATTATCCAGATAGATCATTTCACCATATAAAGCAATAAACAAATCCATGAAAATCCATGAAAATATACTCATTAGTCTACTTAATATAATCAGAGGGCCTTCACAAGTTTTATTTCTACAGAGCACTAAAACCAAACCCAACCTACCAGGCTGAATTTCACCACCATTAAGAGGACTCATTCATCCAGAAGGAACCCATGTTTTTCTCAGTGAGTTCTTATGGCCACAGAGCAGTGGTGTCCCATGCTGTTAAAAGGAGACTTCTATACTCACAAAGAAATAAAAACATCATAAAAAGAGCATCAACAGCCACTCTTCCATGCAATTAAAACTCAAACAGCTCTGGCACGTTGCAATCCAGCAGCAAGTCTGTGCAGGTGTCACTGCTGCAGGAAGTCCAGCAGCATTGCCACCCTCACCTCCCTTCTGTGACAGCCAAACACAGCAGGAGACAGTGGCTACTGCAGCTGGAGCCAGATGATGGCATCAAGGCTCAGCTACTTGGGGAAGCACAGACATTCCAAGTGCCTCCGCCAAGAACCAAGTCTCCTAACTTGAGCCAGCACTGAGAATGGCAGGGAAGGGATTGGGCACTAAGCACCCTTCCCTGCTACAAGTGTTCTCAGTAGGGAGATGCAGCCAGAGGCAGCTTGCACCTTGTTTACATTCTAGACTACTTCTTTACTGAAGTTACTCAGTAAAACTGGAAAGAAGACTAGCTGCAGGGGTGGGGGGCAAATGAATTTTGATGGAGCTTAAAAACTTATGGCGATTAGATGCTCATCTGACCCCTGTAACTATAGGACCTCTTAAGAGCAAAAGGTTTAGGGGAAAAAATACAGCAGGGGCTAAATCCATTTACGAGGAAAAATCTGAATGCTGCCAAATATTAAGTAATGCAAAACATTAAGTGACAGAGTGAGAAACCAGCAGAAAACTCAGGTTCCAAGTTGCCTTTATTGATTAGAATGTTGTAGAGATAGTGAAGACTTAATATCCCAATGGCACTCCTGGATCAATAACCTCAGTGATAGGAGGGCTCTTGCACAAGGCTTCCTGCTTTATTCTGTGGTATATATATCTGATTAGTAAATTCCTGCACAGTTGCAAGACCCCAATCACAGAGCCCCATACTAATCCCCAAACTAAAACCCACCAGTCTGCTCCCACGCTTACTGCCCAAGACAAGGGCTGAAGCCGACTGAACATTCTGCTGGCATATACAAATTATGAACCTGTCTGTGATTATAAATGCAACAATAGCCTAATCATATGAAGTACCATTTGGGCCAGTAGCACTTTAAGGTAATACATTATTTAACATTTATTTTCTAATTTAAGATCCTAGACTTCAAAGACACTACACAGAGCTGGAGTTTCCCTCCTCCTCTGTACACACCCACTGGAATAAAGGCAGTTTTGACTATGTCTTTTGCAGATTTCCCTCAGAGGATGCTCTGCACAGGACTTGTTTTCTTTTTACTAGTCACAGATTCTTGCCCCAGTTTCATTCACCAGAAGAAAAGCAGCCTTTCCTTTTCCCACCTCTGTTTCCAGAAGTACTCAAAATGTTTCCATTAGCACCTGGGGCGGGGTGTGCAAGTGAGAGAGAGAAAGGTTAAATCATAAATCCCACATTCCACAGCATTGATGTGAAGTGCAGCCATACTAATGGGACTTTTTATAACCAGTTCAGCACAAATCATCTCTGTGAGTCTGAAGGAAAGACCATGACAGGCTGAGCTGATGCAGCTCAGGACTGGGGTACCAGCAAGGGCAGCCCACATCCAGAGCAGCTATCACTTTGCAGATGTCCCCAGGGACCATGTTGGAGAGGGAATGGCTGCAGGGATGGGCAGGTCACCCTTCAGAAGGCATCAACATTTTCCAAGGGCTTTCTTGTGATCAATGCTGCATTAAGTCAACTTGCCCGCACTAATAATGAAAGAAATCCAGCTGCTGCCTGCCAGATTGCTACTAAACCAGATCTGCATACATGGTTAAATGATGTCCAATTAGAAATGGCTTTCTCTAAAAGACACTAAACAGTTTGTCTATTCCAGCTACTCATGTGATGATCCAAAGCCTCACTTTAATCTGTTCATACTGATTAAGCTCCACTTCCAAACACAGAATGGAACTTTAAAGAATTACATCCAAAGGACATGCAAAACTGCACTGAATTCCAGTCCTGTCTCCTTTTCATTGCTTCAGGTACAGGAAAAACTAACAAGTCCAAGATAATTGCCTACACCTTGGTCTGGCATTAGCAGACAAGGGCTCACCAATGGCTGCTGCTTCATGATCACTGGGATCTGCTTCCAGTCACAAGGGAAAGCAAGGGGAAAACAAAGTTAAACTTCAGCAGACCCGAGACCTGCAGCAAGGGCTTTAAACTTTACTTTTAGTCTTGATTTTTTTAATAAGCAATGAATTGATTAATCTGTTAGAAATCTGCATATAAAACATGATCTCTCTCCTTCATGATACATAAAATTATAAAGACACTTATCACACTATCCAACATGGCTCCAAGCACAGCAGAAACCAAAATGCCCAGTCTGCATAAAGGATTAAGTTTATCAATAAAGCAACCTAAAAACTGCAGACTGATTAAATAGAACATTTCCAAGAAGACTTGGTTTGTCATTTCTCCATATTGATGGAATGAACATCACCAGTGTTCCATATGTAAGACTAACAGATACAAACACTCCCCAAAAACCATTTCTTTTAGTCTTAATGCTCCGTTTTCTCCAATGACAGCTTAGGAAGGTACACAGCTGCTTTAATTTTCTTCAAACAGAATTTAACTTGCCAGTTTTCAGTTTTGCTGCACATCTGTAGATCAAAGTGATTACTTCTGGTTATCATGTGAAGCTTTTTGAGCTACTTTACCTTCTCGTATTTTTATCTTATTAAAATAGTAGAAAAAAAAATAAATCACAAAAAACTAACCAAATTTCAAACCCACAAAAAACATCTTCTCACTCTTCAGCAACTGTCTTGGAGGTGGAGTTTTGCCATTCAGTGACTGACCTCCATTAAAGTGTCAACACCAACCCACACTGAAACACAGAGGTGGCTGTGCATCAGTCACCATACCTGCAAATGTGAGTCATCCTGGGCACCGTGTGTCTGAGGCAGGATCTAAGATTTAAGGTTTTGTTTCTACCTTACAATTAGCCCAAAGTGTGCAGCAAGCACAGGACACGATGGGTTACTGCACTTTAGCTGACACAGGCTTGTTTGTTAATTCAATAATATACCTGAGGCCTCACACTCACTAAGGTGGCTTGGATATATTGAATTTGACAGCTCTCCTCTCAGCATGAAAGTGAAACCTCTTCTCTTTAACCCATATTTCCTTCAACTGCTGGAATATGAAGAGCAGAAAATCTGATCCTTTCTGGCTCTGTTGGAGAGGTATTGAAGACCCAGATACTTGCAGCTAAGATGACAACACAAGAAAACTGAACTTTTAAAACAAAAATATTAGTTATTGAAATAAAGTACATACCATAAACCACCTGAAACAAGATTGACTAAAAATATTTTTTTTCCTTTTAAATAGATCAGTCAACACGTATCCAGGCATCCTAGCCTGACACTGAAAATGACCCCTATAAAAATACAAGAATCCTTCCTTGTAAGCAGCAAAAAAATCCAAAAAGCTTAGGGTTTTCCTTCTACTCCCAGCTCACCTTTGAATTCTGCCAGTGGCTCTACACACTGGGCTTGCTGCTTTGCAGAGCTCCACAAAAGGCTCCCGAACAAAAAGAAAATAGTTTGAATGCTTTTAGTATTTTCACATTTCTTTGTCCCAACAATGCAGCTCTGTCCTCTAGGAAGGAGCATGCTCAGGCCGAATACAGAGTGCTGTTTTCCCCATCCCATCCCATCCCATCCCATCCCATCCCATCCCATCCCATCCCATCCCATCCCATGGAGCGGCCCCGAAGGACAGCGCTGCCCCAGCTCTGCAGGGACGCCCGAGCGCACACCCTGCTGCAGCCTGGGACTGCCAGACCCCAGGAGACACAGCCTGCACCCAACAGAGTCACATGCACAGGCTCTGCACACCAAGGGGAAACCAGGGAGCTCAAGCCAGAGCTGACAGCAGCAGTAATCCCAGCAGGGACTGGATTTCCTCTGCACCAAGGAGGGGGGGGGGAGCTCCTGGAGAGGTTCACCACTGTTTTTTTCAAAAAACACCTTGATTTTAGTTGACCAAAATATTTCCATTGAAATATGCAGGCACACTTTCAAAGACCAGCACATTTCTCTCCTGAAGAACAGGGAGTTTCCTAGAACTGTCTTACTATCCTGATAAGATGCAGCCTTTAAATGCTAGAGGTCTTAAACATTACTAAAATTTAGTCATGTTTCTTCTGTTTTTCATATTCCCTGCTGTTCACTGAATCCGTGCATGGTGCCTTCTGACAAATTCTCCACATTCTGTGCTGTTTGGGACAAATTCCAGAAGACTTTGTAGAGGACTCCCATGATGAAGCCACACCTCAAACCTCCCTAGAAGAAATCACCATAACTGGAGAAGCGTTAACCATACTCCTGAAAGATGGACTTCTGGTATTAAAAACCTTTTCTAATCACTAAACCATTCAAACCACAGACTCTTTGCATTCATGGGGAGTCTCCCAATGTGCAACTTTTACTGCCACATCCAGAACAGATCAAACACTTAAAATAAAATCAGCATCTCAACAGTGCAAGTGAGTTTCCATATTTTAATGCTGAGCATAAACTGGGCCACAAACACTGCTTGCTGTGGATTAAAAACAGCAGGAGAAAAAACCTAAATCACTCAGATGAAAGGACAGACAGGACACACTTGTTTTCAATCCTTCAGTGTCACAACACACAGAGCTTGCTGACTGATTTTTTAAAGCAAACTCCAGCAGCATCAGCAACAGCAAATAGACATGCAGAGCCTGGGTGTTCCGTGGTGATCCAAAGCTCTGCCCAGCAAACCAGCCACATCCACAACCCCAGTACAGCTGACATCCAAGAAAGGAGAAAGTGCCAGGACATACGGTTCCAGAGGCAGGCAGTGAGTTCTCCATGCTGAGTGTGTGAACCCCAGCACCCCTCCACTGGCCAAACACGCTGTACCACAGCACTATGCTGGCAGAGTCCAGACCCAGCCCTGCCGGGCTGAGCTCTGCGCCTGCACAAAGCAGGACCTTGTAACACGATGCTGTAGTGCCCTGGGTGTCTTGGCAGGAGCCCCAAACCCGTGGTTGAAAAAGCAACTGCAACCCTGAACAAGCGAGGCATGAATGTGCTGCAAGCAGAGCCACGGAGGCAGCTAAAAATACTTCATCCCTGACCCTGTCAAGAACACATCTCAAGTGAGATTCTAGTTTTCTGAAGAATAATAAAACCAAAAAGCTAAATAGCTCTGCTAGCAACCGTCTTGGAAGTTTATTTAAAAAAACAAGCAAAACCCCAATGCACTCTTTAACAGGAAAACACCTCACATTTTATTTCAAGGGGAATACTGCTGAATTGAAGGACGTGCTTTACACCTCTTCTAGAACTCTGGGCCAAGGTGCAACCTCAAGATCTCTTCCTCTGCAACCTGCCAGAGGAGATTTTTGAGGCTCCTGTTACAGGTTAAGGAGGCAACTGCAGACAAATGCAACCTGTGCCCTGCTGAAGACACCCTGTGCATTGTGCAGTCCCCTGTGAGATAGATGAACACCTGCCACCTGGCTGGTATCCTGCAGTAGGTGCCCTGTACCAGTCAGGAACCAGAGAAAGACAGAAGGAACTGTCAGACTGGAAATGGCTAAAAAGCACACTGCACCTGTTCCATCCCTCCAGCAGGACAGACACAAGGCTCTCCTGGGGAGCAGGAGGAAGCCACATGCAGAGCCACAGAGCACAAGGTGCTGAACAGATCCCAAGCAAGATCCAGGGGAAATACTTTAAGATGAGGCTTATATTTCATGCCTGGAGTAAGCACAGAAAACAGACCCTGTATGTTTTGAAAACCGCTTGGTGGTGGTCTATACAATGTATTCTTCTGGGGAAGTAAGAGAACATCCTCCCACAGGGCACTGCTGTGATACACAATTGTGCTTCATCATCTATTCATAACAGATCTAGCCTCAAAAAGAAAGCTAAAGAGATGTGAATTTCTTCACAGAGCATATTTTCACACAGATTATGCTCTTTTAACTACTTATCAGCCTGGCTGGCTCTACTGCGGTCATTCAAGAAATGCAGAGGTGAAAACCAAGTCTAAGAGACACTCCACTGCATATCCCTCATGGTTCCTAGGTCACAAACAGATACATGAGTACACGGGAGCTACATGAGTGTACTTTCTGGATCAGTAATAACTATCTGCTTAGTAGCAATCTGACCTGATTATCATGATGCTGTTTCAGGGGAGGTCTGCTCTGTCACATGCTGTCCCAAGGGTGGCCCACCAGGATGCACCCCTCAACAGCAATCTACCAACCACTCCCACTGCTGACCCCTACCCAGCAGCCCTGTTCAATAGCAACATCTACAAAGGCCTTCTTTAAAAACAAGACAATGAAAAAGGTGCAAGAACTGCAGAAATACTTCAAAAATCTGGTAACAACAAGAGATGGTTTTATAAAGGACAGATCTTGTACTTCTCCTTCTGCCCTCCCCCAATGCCAAACATGAGCTTGGTTTTCTGACTTAACTGCTACCTCACTTGGGCTGACAGTTTGGGGAAATAAATGCACTTCCAGTTTAGGCAGTGAGTCTACTTTTGGTCTGACAGCAGCTCCTATCAGCTGATCAGTAACTATTACCAGTTTTTAAAGGGAACCTTGTCCTATCTTGCTCAGCAAGAGCACAAGTAGTTCAAGGACTCACGTACTCTAAATCCATACTTGGAGTGTGAACCTTTGCAGAAGTCACCACAGTGGATAGCTTGCTGATAACCCTACAATGCATCCGAATTATCACAATATTTCTTCTGTTCACACTGGTTTAAACTTTTTTTCTGCTCAATATCTTGAAGGCAAGTCCTTTCTTGTGACCACCACTTTATTTTTTTCTTCATTAAAATTTAAAATTTTCACCTGTCTCAGTCTAGGTTAACACAAAGCATGTTCTAAAAAAAATGGAAAAAATTATTTCAGGAGCCTCTGGTCTAGCTCAAGTTGGTACATTTCTAGGGTTTACTGTAATAATGCATTGATCCCAAAACATACATTCATACATTCATTCATTCTTAGTCTCGACTCACCACACATATTTGGTGTCTAATACTTGGTCTCGATGACCACTCACATGGATGGTAAGGTCCCACTTGGGTCACAACGAGGCCATACCAATTGGGTTGCCTCCCCAAATCACCATTAAGCAGCGTTAACAGCTGCAGAGCCCTGCCAGAGCACTGGCTGGGACACCAGTCACTAACTGCCCACCAGGACAGCATGCTGCCAAAACCCCACCTGCACCAATGACAGCTCCCTGTGCACACAAACACTCTCTGCACGGGCTGCTCCAACAGCCTTTGTGGCTGCCTGGCAGCGCCATGGACATAACCCAGCTACCAAACATACATGAGTGGGGCAAGAGTGAAATTTGTTGCTATGGAAATTAGCTTCCATTCTTTCTAATCAAAATCCTAGAAACAAATGGCAAAGGCAGGGTCTTCCTTGGCCCACAGATGATCCTTCCCCCCAGGCAGCACCTGTCTGGCCATCCCAGGTCTGCATCACTGTCCTGCTCACAGCTCCTGCCAGAACCATTCCCAGACCTTTTGGTAACATCACCCAAGGTAAGTGAACAGCACCAGTAGAGCATTTTTCACTAACCCAGCTCACTGGAACTAGTGTGCGGCAGCTGAAGAGTACAGCTGGGGTTACACAGCAAATCCCACCAAAAGCACCATCTCTCTTTTCCAGCTGTGCAATCCCTGGCATTGCTCTCACAGAGGCAATCACACACAAACACAGCAAGGACATACTGATAGGCAGTGCTCACTGTCCTGCCTTCTCTGTCCTGACTGCCCCATGACTCTCCCCATCCCAAAACCTGGCCTCAAAGTCGACAATAAAACTTTTCCAAACGTACCTAGTTGTTTTCTGCTTCCTGGCTGGAGCATTCCCACACATTTTTAATGACAACTGTTATTGGTTAGCTGAAAATGGCTATTGTAAGATAACAAAGAGTATCCACAGAGGACAACACATAAACCCCACCCAGAAGACAGTCCAGAGCAGTGCATGAAAATACCCTCTCGTAAGCAACTCTGCCAAATAATTGCTGGAAAGTGTCTCAAGCTGTTAAAAATAGAACCAATTTCTGCACTGGCAGATGGAGCTTCAGTCAAAATATCCACTGAGCCACTTGAATAATTAAGTGTTCCTTCCCCATGGCATAACAAAGTAGCTAAAGCAATTTACTGCCCTTTCTAAAAAATGGAATAGAAATACTGTTCGATAATTTTTCAGCAAAGAAATGAACAACAAGAAGGTTTACAGCACTGACCAAGAAGCCTCTAGCTGAAATGCTGCACCAAGTCATCAACACCATTCTCTACATATAGAAAATTTAATCTCTCAGGTAATTACCTCCTGGAACATTTGACCTGAAATTAAATGACCTGAAAAGTCATTTAATCTAGAAATCAGGTTTACTCTGGAGAAAGCAGAAAGACTCTAGACTGGGGATCCTCAATGACCAAAAAGACAGGGTTAGACAGAGGGACAGAGGGCAGCTGATGCACAGTAAGATTTTAAAAAGTATATGTACAGTTTTTGAACAGCTACTTGTAAAATGCAGTCCTCATGATAATACAAACCCTGTATTAGTGCCCAGACCTCTCATATTTCACAGAGTCAAGTTTTTCTTTTCAATTCTTCTTAGATTTCATAGAATCACAGAATGGTTTGGGTTGAATTGGATCTTAAAGACCATCTAGGCCCAACTCCCTGCCAGGGGCAGCTTCTCTGGGCAACACATTCCAGGTATTCACCACTCTCACAGTCAGGAATTTCTTCCCCATTTCCCACCTAACCTTGCTCTCTGTCAGTGTGTAGTCATTTCCCATTATCCTGTCACTTCACGCCCTTGTTCAAAGTCCCTCTCCAGATCTCTTAGAGCTCCTTTAGGGGCTTCCCTTAGGCACTGGAAGACTGCCCTTCAACAAATCTTAATAACCTTAAACACTTTTTCTCTCTAAACTTGGAAGTTAAATAATTTTCATTTACCTTGTTAAAACTATTAATTCTGTAAGATTAAAAAATACAAGGTCATATTCCAGATGGATGAATTAACAAAAACATTTTGTAACAAACACTGTAAGTGGAAGCCTGGCCATGCTGGGCCACGACATGAGCAGGTAACAGGAGGACATGAGCAGGCACCAGGAGGAAGATCATTGAGCCATGTCCAAGTGTACTAAAAATTTTCCATGAGATGAACTGTGACAAGAATTCAGGCATGACATCTGGAAACTACAGAACAGCCTGAGCAGTTAGGCTGAGTGCACATGCAACACGCAGTTAGTGTTTGCTAACACTACAAATCCCTGGCAGACAAGCAGCTGAGCTAGCACTCAGGTCTCCTCCCCAGCCTCCCCTCACTAACCAGCCCCAGCAGCAGGAGAGGCACATCATCTTCCCAAATCCCAGCAGCCTGAGCCCCTGGGAATATGAGCCTGGCAGCAGCAGGGAAAGCCAAGCTCCTTGGCCTCTGCTGGAGCATGCAGTCCCTGGTCACCCAGCCGTGTGAACCTGACCACAGCCCCAGGAGCACTTCTGCATCACAGCCAGGCAATGGGCACCCCAAAACCCCACACAGACATAGGGCAACAGCAGACTGCACAGTGCCTAGTGCAGGTACATCCTTAGTTAAAAACACAACAGCATCAAACTTTATCTCTTCCACTACCCTGTTTCCACCAATATAGACATTTAAGTGTATTCTGAAAGGGTACAATTTCAATATTTAACAACAGTTAAACAATAAACATTTGGCTGACTAAATTCTAGCAGCTCTCCAGTGACACCTGCAGCAAGGTCAACTCTCTGCATTTCTGAACAGTAGTAGTGAGTTCTGTATTTCCCAAATTTAATCAATATTAGGACAACATGAAACCTAGCAGAGTCCTGACTTTCAAATACCTAACAAAATAATTAAGTCTAGGCTCATGTAAAAGGATCCTCTTTGAATCTACACAGTTCTCCTGCCTCCATCAATACAGAGGGATGATAAACTCACTGGCACAGGCTGTCAGTGCAATGCTAAAGCTGACCTATTGTCTCACAGTTATCCACAGTTTTCCACACACAATGAATGAAGGCATTCTCATAGTATTTTACATTAAAAAAAAACTCTTGAAGACTATGTAGAAATTAAGTACTTAAGTGTGAAGAACTAGAAAAATGCAACACATCTCAATGGTTTTGAGAACATTTGTAAGGGAAGAACAAGTGTCCCTCCAAACCAATGTCTGACGACCACACTCTACATGGGAGGGATTTCCCTTTAAAGCAGATGTTTCATAATCATAAGATGTTCATAATTCAGTGTGAAAAACAGCTGAACGACAGCTGATGAGTTCTGAAACCAAAAACCTGCAGCAACCAGCTTTCTGGTTTTGCTAGCCAGCCACACCACAGGCATTCACTTGGAGAAACCTGCAGCACTGAGGCCACGGAGATCCGTGGTGCCCAAGTCCTGACAGTATTCCATGCAGCGTTGTAGGAGAACACCTATCCAGAGACTCCTTATCTGGGTATGGAAAAACAGGAGATTCACCACACTACCATGCACTGTGACTGAACTGCAGTGGCTAGAGAGAACTCCTTCCCCAGCAGTTCGCCACTCAATTATTTAAATCGACAACACAATGACTTATTTGCACAGTCTTTAGCTGTTTTTGCTCTCTGTTGGCATTTCGTCTTCCTCTTTACTTTACAGACAAATTAGTAAAATCCTATATTCTTTTTGGTGGGCAGAAAACAAACTTTAGTCCCACTCCAATACAGTAGTTCCACACACTGATGACCTTTGGGCAGCAGTTCTGCACCTATATTGCACATGCTTTGCAGTTCAGGCCCCAGTGAAACACCACCTCCCCATTAATCTGAAACTCTTCATTTCCTCTGCACCTGTTGCCAGTGTCAGCAGGCTGAAATAATTTATTTCTGACAATAGAAATATTTCTTTCCCCGTAAATTTTTGTTCACTATCAGCAGGACCCTGGGACCTCTCACACCATGGTGTAGGCAGTGGGTCTCAGTGCACATCTGAGGCAGGCATGCCTGAACAAGCATAACCTGTGCTGGCACAAAGGCCATCCTGTGCTAACTGAAGCACTCCTTCAAATTTTCTTTTCTTTATGAGAAGTTAGTGATTCTAGAATGGAGACTTTTACTAGTTACAAACTTTCCAAACATGACTTCAGTGTTCACAGGCTTCCAAGAGTTAAGACTACAAAATGTACAGATAACACAGAGAAAATATTTTTCTGCAGTTGAACATTTACCAAGGGCACTCCAGGAAAAAAAACTCAACAAAACCTCTCTTGTAGAAAAACTTCAGTTTGCATTCTGATGATCTTGGATTCCATTATTGCTAAGTGAGTGTTCCACAAAGCTCAAACAACAGCACTTAAAATATGATGCTGAAGTATTTTACCACTCATATTTCAAATCCAAATACAATTTTCTATTTCATGCATACTAAAACCTTCACAGCAAATCTTTGAAGGACAAGAACCCTGCTTCCTTAGCAATTATTCCTATTTTAAATTGTCTTAAAGCTGAGAACTCAAGAAAGGAATGTTTTCTATGCTGAACACCATATTCAAATACCAGTTGATCTCAGGGAGTTTCAAATAATGTCTCAAGTTAAGAAAAAACCAAAACAAAAAACCAAAACCAACAACAACAAAACCAACCAACCACCCAAAACCAAAAAACCATCTTGCTCCTTTACTTTTCCTGTCCATAGGAATAGGTTGCTGTAAGGTGAGCAAGTCAGCTCCCTCCCCTTTTGGGAACACTAAGCAAATATGACTGAAAGGACAGGCGAATCCCATCTCTGAACAACCAGAATTCTGTGAATGAAACCTCATCCTCTTCTCTGCTTAAACACAACTGTTTACAATTAATCTCTGATAAAAATTATTTTGGAGGCCATCATCGCATTCTTTGTCCCAAGAGGGAGTCCCAAACTGGGTATCATGTAAATGTGGAGAACTCACTCCTTTTGAGCCCATTATTCAATTTCCCCTGAACTTCCAAGGCCCTCCTCCAGCATAAGGGCTTTCCTGTCCCTTCTGGAAAGGACCTAGTTTGCATCTTTATCACTGACTGTCACATCCAGAACAGAAAGACTTGCAAAACAAGAGCAAACTCTTCTCTGCCCCTGAAGAAACAGTGGCTGAGGAAAAAGCCAGCTGGTTTGTCACAAGGAATTGAGGGGAAAGGGGCAAATTCTACACAAGCCAAAATCTCTATAAAGAACCCCTAAAGATAACTAATTCAGAGTAAAGATATCAACACTTGTAATGCTTCTCTTGATCCCTGATGGGAGGAAATTCCAATTGTTATTGCCATCCAACCACACGTAAGCACCTATTATGAAGTATGATGATCTCCTGTAAACTGCCATAAGCTGCAGAATTTCATTATTAGAAGGAAATATGGATTTATGTAAGCTGTATTCCTTTATAGTCTGTGTTTACAGCCTTTTACATCATAAGTCTACTTGGCAATGAGCCGTTACATGCAATTGCTGAAAGTGGATAGGGCTGATTGTCTGGATTATTAGTAATGCTTTCTCCACAAAGAGAAGTTCCCAAATCCTACCTCTAACATCTCTGCAAATATAGTTTTACAGACCCTGTTAACTACAAATGTAAAAGATGCTTCAAGTCTATTTTACTTCCTTGCTGTCATGGCATTCATGGAGCTGTTACACTGACACAGAACAAACTCTTCAGGAAACCCGATATTCCAACTTGTCCACAGAAGCTCATTTTCCTTTCATATGATGAATGTAATATCTCTGTAACATTTTCCCACACATTCCTCTAAGTAAGATGATGCAGTAGAAGCTTCTTGAGAACCCACTATGCCTACAAAAGTTCACAGCATTTCTAGTCACTCATTCCACATCAGCATGACCAACAATGCTTAGAGACCTGTTTGCATGTTGCCGCCTCTCAGCTTTGTGTAAACAAGCCTTTTGCCCTGTACACCATGCAAAATACCTGCAAGAACACATTCAAACCCAAGTAACATGAAGGGCAGCACACTGCAATGCTCCAGTTGGCTTGTGTATAACAGGGCACTCAAACAGACAACATGAGCAAACCTAATGGTATCTTCCCCTTAGAAGCAACAGGAAATTTCTGAATAACTGCCCTTGAATTGATTGTGAGAAGTTAATCCCCTGCACGACCCAGGGGAGGACACACACCTGAGTTATGGTGAGGTGTGCCTGGGACAGAATTGCAGCACACCACAAAGGCTGCAGTGAAAGTGAGCAACCTTCTATCAAATGCCCCCAGCAGTAAATTGCATCACATCTATCAAGAGAAAAAGGTTAATTTAAAGGCAATCCACTGAGCTACCAATGTGGTAACAAATGTGTCCTTGCTGCTCTCAGAAGATCCCATTAGATCCAGCTACCCCACTGGCCTTGCTCAGCCATGGGTACAACAATGCCACTCCAGTTCCATGAACAGGGCAAACTTGAAGAGCCACAGGGAAACTGTGCCTGCAGCTCTGTTAAACACGAGAATCAGGTTGAAATGCATCAAATTTCCAAATCTTCCTCTTATTTCAACTTTTCCCCACTGTTAAGTGTAGCCATGCTACAGCAGGTATCGGCTCTAAAGACGGTTTTACCGAGAACTCCGTGAGAGCTACTACTTGGCAGGGAACAAATACATTCTATCCTGTTGTATCTGCCAGAGACTAGAAGCAACTCAACAGGTAAGAGACCTGAGAAAGCTGAGGCAACACTGCAGGCTTTTTTACTGTGTCAGTGACAAGGAGAAATGCAGCCTGTGCTGTCAAACACAGTCACCCCCTGTCATCCTCACACAGGTGAGCTTCTTTTAGTTCAGCTATTCCCAGGCTATTTCAACATAACACACTGAAGTTCCTCTCCCACGAAGAAGCTCCCCAGACACCTGTGGCAACAGAGAGACAGTTTAGATGCTGATAAATCCAGATTGCACTTGAGAGCAAAAGAGTTTGGCCTGAAATTATGAATATTTTAATGTGCTGGTGAAATGAATGGAGCATCAATCACAGTTCACAAAAATTGCCTTTCTTGGATTTTTCTTTCTTTAAATTGAACTTTACTTGGGTCACTGGAATCTTTCCCAGGAAAGGAGTACCTTTTGAAAAAGGGGATGCATGATAAACCAGAAAAACATCCTCAAATACAGTTCAATTTGTCTCCATTATTCTTTTTTTCATAAACCCAGCTAAAACATCTGAACAAATTCAAGTTGCATAACAGATGGATACAGTTTTGTACTATCACCCCAGCAATAAGGGATTTTTCCAAATGCAACACATCAGCAACAGCACTTCTTGAAATCTTGGGAAACAGTAACTGCAGGGCCTCCAAGGACTTCCAAACAGTAGGAGATAGAGAGCAGTTTGAACCAAAATACTTTGAAAACACTTTGGCTTCTTAAGCAGGAATGAAGAGGAAAAAAAAAAAAAAAAAAGGCATGGAGACCTCCCACAGAACCACAAGATGACAAAGTGAACAAACCAAATTTGGCCAGAGGAAGACATTTGCTAAACCAGCCAAAAAAACCCCATTGAGTATTTTGCCTTTACGTCTTAACAGTAAAGGTGCAATAATTGATGACTCAAATTCTTAAGACATACAGACATTTAAGATGGCAAACTAACACAGAACATAAGCAGTAACCCACAAATAATAAGCAGTGGTTTGGCATATGGGAAATAAGAAGTAATACTTGAAGACAGGTCTGTGTAAAAACTTTCTGAAATTTCTGATACAAAGTGGTTATCAAAGGTAAACATTCATGAATTAAGATACAGTTAAGTGCTTATATAGTCCTCTTCAGAATAGTATTTTAAAATTGGATAGCCATTATGTAATTAAGAGAAAGGCATTAACCTCATTCATAGAAGGAAGATGGAGACTGGGAAAGCTGAAATGATTTGATGGCAGCCATGCAGTGCAAATAGCCCCATGGAAAACCAGCTATTGAAGATTAAAGCCTGAATCATGAAGCCATATTTCTCCTTCCTGCATGAAGTCCTACTTTTTCTTTGCTCAAGTTTTATAAGAACTAGTGGCAGCATTTTTCAGTTCGCAGCTCTCAAATCTGCACAGTCTCATTCTATTTGAAACCTCCACCATTAAATGGGGTTAGAAACTGCAATTTTGGCCTTGCAGCTGCATAGCACAGGCACACCACGTAATAATGCCCAATTTCACACAAGAAGCGGACACGCTCCGGATCCTACAAAAGGATTTTCCAACTCTGATGTCTAAGTCGGCGTCCATAAAAGAACCAAGATTTTCACACAAGAAACACCAATAAAGTGGGTATTGGAGTCTGGCAGTCATTGCCAGCTGATAAAGCTATCAGCAAAATTATACATATTTTCTATGCTTTCCTTCATGCAGATGAAAGGTGCTTTGTATCACCATTTGCCTCTCTTCTGCCAAGGACTCCAACACACAGGAACTTCTCAGTCCCATCTAAAGTGTGACGAGGAGACAGGGAGATCCAGTCTTCATCCTACATCCAAATTGAGATAAACATAATCTCTTCCAACTGTTCATACAACTATACTTTTTATCTTGGTAAACAGAGGCCAAGCTCTCATTTTCTCCTTCAGTTCACCATACTAAAAGAGTCATGCAACTTTAACAATTAAAACACAGAAGTTAAGAACACATTGGGACCAGACAAGTGTTTAATGTAGGTTTGACACAATCAGAGCTAACGCAGTGCAAGACACAATTGTGTCAGACAAAACAAAAATGGAGAGAACCAGAAAAACAAATTGAAAACAGTTCTCCTATAGTAAAAAATCTGTACAAACATTTTTCCAAATCACCCTGCCCACCTAGGAAAAAAAGGATTCAAATGAAGTTATCCAAATGAGTTCATTTTAAACTATTCTGGCTGCCCTACATAAATAAAGCTTAGATACAAAGTTCCTTACTAACTAGATCAAGTCTCTTTTGAGGGGAAGATTAAACTCCAGAGTGTCTGTGGAGACTTATACGGCTTGCAGACACAGCTTGACACAAAACAAGACAAACCCTTAAAACATGCAAGTTTCACTTTTCCCTGAAATGGTCACATCAATTTCTTTAAGATGAGGAGATACTAAAAAAAATAATTATAAATGAATTAGAAAGATACCACATTATTGCAAAGCTGTAGCTTTTCCCAAGACAGTTTGGAGGATGTGAATTCTGACCTATTTTAAATGCTGATGACAGCAATTTAGAATTCTGATGACTGCATTTTAAAACATTTACAAATACACACACCGGGGTGGGAGGGACGGAGAAGAGCTTAAATGTAAACTGAAAATTCAGCTTGCCTTTTAAGAGTCCAATACTGTAACTCCTACATCCAGAGTCAAGTCTGCTCACTGGGAATGGTGTACAAACGATATACAAGAGGGCTGTGCTGGCAGCTCTAGAACCGTTCGTACCTGCAGTGTCCTACACAGACTCGCTTTTTTTTACTCAAGGATGGATTTTTCCAAATGTTTTTCCAACTACACACATTGTATTGATTCAGCGACAAACCGCAAGACTACAGCGATTAACTACTGTTTCTCTTAAGGCAGTTTCCTGAAACAAATTTGAACACTTTCAATTATTAAACAGCAAAACCTGTATACGGCAACTCCTTTGTTCTGAAGGCCGTGTTGCCACTGAGGGCTGTTGAGCATGCACAGGGCAGGGCACACACCCGTCCGTGCAGGTGTGTCGCCCCGTTAAGGACCTTCTGCCCAGGACAAAGCAGACGTGTGAGCGCTGTCCCGGGCACCTCTCGGGCACACCCGTTAGTCCCGCCGGCCCCTCCCGGGCTGCGCTGATCGCCACAAGCGGCACGGCTGCGGTATCAGCGGCCCCGGGCGGACCCCCGCCCGAGCCTTTGTGTCCGTGCCGGCGCGAACAAAGGCTCCCGGCCCGGGCGCGGCTCCGCCGGGACCCGCGGCTCGTACCCACCTTCGAGAGCTGCCTGCGCAGGCTGAAGCGCTGCACCATGGTCCGCCGCGGAGCCGGGCAGCGCGGGGCGCGCCGGCCGAGGGGCGGCAGCCGGCGGCGCTCAGCGGGGGCCGCGCATCCTCGGGCGCCGGGGCCGGCACCGCGTCCTGGCCCAGCGCTGCCCCGGGGAGCCCGGCGCTGAGCCGGGCCGGGCCGTACAGGAAAGGACACGGTAGGTCAGGGTAGGGCAAGGCAGAGCGGGGCGCGGCGCTCCCGCCTGCCGCTGCGGGGGGCGGGCACAGGCACCGCCCCGGCACCGCCCCGGCACCGCCCCGGCACCGCCCCGGCACCGCCCCGGCACCGCCCCGGCACCGCCCCGGCACCGCCCCGGCACCGCCCCGGCCCGGCCCTGCGGGGCTCTGGCGAGCGCTGCGTCCCCCCCCGGCGCCCCCGTCCCCGAAGGCGGCCCCGTCCCCGCGCTCCCGCCGAGCCCCCCGGACTCGGGCCCCGCGCAGCGCTCCCGCTGCCTTCGCACACTGTGGCATGGGAGTGCCAATTCTGCCCCGGGAATCAGCACAGAAGACCCCGCTGCAATCGCTAGAAAATAATTCAAGAAAGTATTTATCTCTCCCTACCATTAATGTGCAATAAAGATGTGTGGTAAAACAGGTGCACTTGCAGTGCTTCAAATGCCACAAGAGCGGCTTTCAGATCCTGAAAGTGTTCCTTCTCCACTCACAGCACTGGTGAGTGAGAGACACAGTACAATCTTGCAGAACAGGGGACTGCAGGACTCTAACCTGGCTTGGCAGCAATGCTCCGAGGGACTGCATGAGTCCAGCAGGCAGGACAGATACACACAGTGCCAGCCTGTGCTGTGCAGAGGGGCCGGCTCTCAACGCATGGGCTCAGGGATCTGCCAGGATGTTCATACACATACGAGGTAAACTGAAAACTCCAAACACAATGAGGAGCTCAAAATACCTGGAAACAAGTCTGTTTCTGAAGTAGTTCTGTTTCAGCATTTTGGTTTTGGATTTCATAGGATTTTATTTCCAACTCATTTTGTAATTGGCTCCTGCATGCAATAGGAAGGGCTTCCTTTTTGCTCTGTACTGAAATGGCCACGGCATTGAACACTCTGGTACATGGCCTTACCTACATAGGAAAATAGTTTCTCAACAACTATCAGCAAAGTTACTGGATAGGGAACAGCTCCCATGCCAGAGCATGTCCCAGATGAGTCTTAACTCAGCAACAGTGCTGGATTGTCCAGGACTGTGCTGCTCACTAGCACTCTCCTCAGGCCTTAGCTTCACTGGGTAGCGAGTACTGGCACAGTGGCTAAAAGGGATCCCATTCCATGCTCCAGCTATGACAAATCTGAGGCCCCAGATGGCACAGTATGTATGGTTATGGTGTATACTTGGCTGTTAGAAGTCAGTTGTGCATTGACTCCATACAAAACCCCTCCCAATGGCAGGTACTAGGCAAGTACAAGTTACTGCCGTGCATGATTGCATAACCTTGTAGAAAAAAAGAAGGTGCCTTAGGCAAGAATATTTGCCTTGTTAAGGAAAATGTTTCTAGACTATTTTTAAAGTAATCAGGTGATCTGGACACCAGAGATAGAGGAGACATTTGCAGTTGGGCCATGGAAGGTTATGAGAAGGGTCAGTGTGGTTCTTTAAATAGACTTTGAAAGGAAAGTTACAAGAAGATTAAACAGAGGTGTTTATTTTATAACTGTCATTCAAAAGTGATGCATCAATAGATGCATTCTTCGGCACCAAAATCTCAGCTCTGAAATGAGAGCAGGATTCAGTAGCATTCTGCCCCATCAGGGGTAACTCAGGGGTATTGAATGCACATAAGTTCTGTAGAGGGGAAGTATTCCCTGCCAGAACTTGGACTCCTTTTCAAGATGTTCTCATTTTTTGAAATATATAGATTATTTCCTGTTACCAGGCCTCAGTTTTGTGATTAACACAGAGAGCTGACCACTCAGAAAAGTAAAGGGACTGGGACACTAGAAGCACCTCCTTGTACTGGCAGAGGAGACACCAGATGCTCAATTCTGCATCTAGCAGCTGCATCCTCCTCCTCCCTGAACTGGGTCAGCACTTCTTGTTCTGCAGTTTGGCTATATTCAGAAGCTTCATGCACACCGTTCAATTCCTACTGCAGGAAATCCATACCACCACCTTGAACAGCCTGTGTGCTAGGAAAGCTCACATGCCTACTGCTGCAGAAAGCAACGGGGCAAGTGTGTGTAAGATGAGAAAGAGTGTGAGCGTAGGAGTGTGTGAGAGTGTGCACACATGCAGTCAGTCATCATGAAGCATGGGAGTCCACCACAATACTGGAGTAAAAGGCTGGAGCCTGGGCAGCCAGGACAGCCAGTTGACCATGCCACCTTATCTGCTGCATCCAAACCTCCCTGCTTCCATGATGCCTGACAGCAGATACCAATGGCTCTGGGCAATCAGCCTTGCACCTGCTGGCCTTGGTGCCCAAGATCCTGAGGACTACCTGGTACCTCCACTGTCCTGCACCTGGGACACAGGGTACCTCATTTCCTCCAGAGACACTCAGCTCTCCCTTCCCCACCAGGTTCCTGTGGCTCAGAGTCTGGGTCGGAGAGATACAGATAAGGAATGGAGCCAGCTTGGCTGGGATATAATCCACATCAGACTGAGATGGGGCTGCCAGATTAGTAAAATTGATGATAGCAACATTCTCTTTTGTCCCTGGAGCCAAGGCCTCACATTCAGCATTTCCAAACTAATGTTTATGATCTTCACAGTTAATTAATGGCTTCTGCTCTGAACACATGAAGCTCTTTGCCTTAGTCTCCTGTTGTTGGGCTATTGTCAATTTTTTTATTTTTTTTTTTACCTTCCTATAGCAATTCATTCCTGTGTAATAGATTAATTGGTGAATTCTTCTGGTTTTACTCAGGAACATGATGGAGAAAATAAAGATTTCAGTAAAAGGCACTAAATTTTATTTTCAAATTTAAAATTAACTTGACATAACAAACTAGTGCCTCTGGTTGATATCCTTTTATTCTAATTGTGTTTTGTGTTCTTATGAATCTTCTGTACCTTGTAACATTTTCTTTTTAAAAATGCTCAGTAAGAATAGACTTACTTGTTTTAATATCCCTCTCATGGAGATCTTCTACAGCTTTTTACTTGTAAATCAAATACACAGTCTTTAGCACCATATAAAGCTAGAAGAAATACGTTTGTATGAATGTTACATCAATGCTTGACACATGTAAATGAACAGGAAGGCATCTTCCTGATAACCCTTTACAGAGGGGCCTTTTGAGATAACCAACAGGAGAGATATTTTCTTACTGCAGTGTTTGGAATATTAAAATTTCATGTCTTGAAACCTACACATTCTCAGGATCAACCTTTTCAGCTTATTTTATATACATTTCAAAATGAAACACTTGGAGACACCTCAGTGTTGTGGACTGATGACAGTGAGCCACAGGTCTCTGTATCCAGCAGGGTGTGAAGTTCCCCCCGAGTTCGTTTCCCCTGGGTCCCGAACTGCCCCGCTCAGTCCCGGGCAGAAACTGCTGCCGAGAACCGCGCTGGTGCCACACCTCCACCTCCACCAGAACACCCCAGCACCTGCCCCTGTCACTGACTGCGAGGGCACTGCACAGAACATCTCACTCCATCCCGCTGCTCTGGGCGTGGTCACCTTCCACTAGACCAGGTTGCTCTAAGCCTCATGTAACCTGACCATGAACTCTTCCAGGTTTGGGGTCTATCAAAGCCCTTCACATTTAAGGATCACCAAAAACTCACATATTTAAAAGATGCCATGTCCTTCTAAGAAAATTCTCATCAAGTTCATAAATGAAGTTGATTGAGAGAAGCCTACGTCCCCTACTGCAGCACCTTGGCTGCTGACAGGTGCAGCAACCAAGCCCCTCTTGCTGCTGAACACGGCTAACCCAGGCCTCCACATCTGCTTTAGTTCAGGCAGTCTTACTTTGGGTAAGACTCACCTGTTCAGCCCAGATTCAGTGCTGGCAAAAAGGGGGACATGGACATAACACTGCTTAGAGTAAAAATTACTTCAGTTTTTTCAGGGACCGTATTTCTGTTCCTGGCCAGCACCAGTTTGCTGCTCGAATACTGCAGATTTCCACTTCTCATGAGAAAAGTCACAGCGTTCCCACAGTTTTAAAATATTTGAACATGCCCCAGTAAAATATCCTTCCTTCCTGCACAGCATTTGGAAGTAGGAGATTAGATTAGCTCTTTTATTCAGGCCTTCGACTGGCAAACTGCACAAGGCAGATAAACACACCCAGTGGTGCCACAACCCTGCCTAATCCTAGCACCCTGGCAGACTGTCATGGTCCACTCAATGTCTTTCCTCTCTGCCACCCTCTTCCTAAATGGGCTACTGCAAAGGAAAAGTTTTATTATTTTAACATTAATTTCCAACTAAATTACACTTAGAATTTCTGCATAACTGTTTCAGAAAGCACTCATGACAACTTTGCAAAAAGGATGACAACTAAGATATATATCACAGTCAAATCTACAATTAGAAATTACTTAAAATGTTTTTGAGTTGCCATGGAATTTGATATTAGCACAGTAACTTACATAGACAATGTTGGCAACAGTGAACAGGCAAACAAAGCATTGACTTAGGTGACATCCCCGCAGGTAAAGACAATAGGGATAAAAATGTTTCGGCCTCTTTCCCAGTGGCTCAAAATCACAATTTTATTAAAATTTACACCAGTCCTAAGAGGGATTTGGGGATGATTTTGGATGGTATTCTACGGTGGAAGATGGGGACCAGTCAAAAACATTGGTGACACATCTGCAGGGGCTCTGTTACCTTCTGCAGCATGCACCTATCTCCAGAGCTTGCTCCATCAGGTCCACAGAAGATGTAGCACTGAGTTTTAACAGCACTGCCTACAGAAGGTTACATTTTTAGCCTTATAAGTGAGCAGCCAAGTAACCTCCCAGAGAAGGACTCTTGAGGTGTTAACACCTCCACCCTGCCCAGAGCAACATCACTAACTGCAGGACCTGGGGAATGCTGGAAGGGTGAGTGTAACCTGAGTGAGGGGAAGGGATTATAAAATAAGAAGTGTGTGTAGAACATTTTAACACCAGTAATGCTTTTCCTTCTGTAAAAAAATTAGATCTGGACTAATAATGATGAGACCCTTCAGATTTCAGTTATACTAAAATTAAATTATCCCTTCATAGGAACTGTGCAAGTTAGTGCTGGTTGAACATGATTCAGTTACATATGCTGAAAGTGGAATAATTTTTAGTATTTCTAGTCCCTTACAGCCAAAACTACAAAATGCTTTACTTCAATCAGTTACAAAAAAGAAAATTAGCAAATGCTCACCACCAATATAAGTTGAATGGGAGAACCAACAATAGAGTATGGTGCTAAGATTGCTTGGGGGAAATGGGTTAAAGCCAAAGTCATCTTTCAGAGATCCAAGATATACTGTTCATAGGCACAGCAGACTTTCCACATGGTTTTAATGTTATAAAAACTCTATATTTTGCCCTTTCACAGGTGGTTGTCCCAGGTATATTGCATGGTGTTTAGGACAGAGCAATTTGCATAAAGTTTCTGGCAAATAAGTTACCACTAAGACTATTTACAGTTGGAGAGAAACTGTTCATTCTTTCACAACTGTGCTAGGTATACTGAAAGGATGGCACCTTACTGTCTTGTTTATGTTATCATGCAGTATGCAGACCAGTGTGAGCACTTGGAAGGAGTCACTGTAAGTAATTAAGAAAAGCAAGCTTATTGATGGTTGCTTCTTGATACACATGGGATTGACATCATCTGGAAAATATTGATGCAGTTGCAAGCTGAAGACTGTAACTCATGCCAAAAGTATATGTAGTCATTTTCTAAAATGTGGACATTAACAGAATATAGATTTTAATATGGATTGATAACCAGAATCCAAAAATATTTGAAATATTTATGAAAACTTATTGTCAAAACTGACAAGTGGATGAGGACATGTGAAGCTGTGTCAGAATACAGTAGGACTGTCATGAGTGGAGCCTTGAAAAGCTGTTCTATGAGAATCCCACTGCAGAACAGTAAATCCTTTCTCTCATCATTCATGTAGCCCTAAGACAAGCAAATAGCAACCTGAAAATGTCTGGGCCTATGGAGGCAAAAAGCTGCAAATCCACCAAACAACTTCATACTAAATTAATCCAAGTTGGTCTGTCTTCTCAGTGATGCCAGAAGGTGTCAGCCAAGGGCTTCCACCAAACATTCCAAGCCAATTCCCTCCAGAACCTGAACTGAATGACCTGATCTCACTACAGCCATGCTCCAACACCAACACTGGTGTCATGCCCTGGTGACAGCAAACGATACAGGGACCTCAGCAGTAAGAATCCAAATAAATGAGGTTCCATGAGGCCAGATGCCTGCTCCTGCGTGTGGGTCACAGGCATGGATACAAGTTCATCTGGACACAACTGCTCACCAAAGTACCAGTAACTTCCTATCTCTCAAACATCAATATTGTTCTGATTGTTACACAAAATTGATTACCCCACAAAAAGCTCTGAAAGTACATAAGACTGAAATGAGATTTGTGCAGACTCAATCATTTTCAAACAACCACAGTCCTGATTTTCTCAGCTCAGTGGGTTGCCTCTACAAGAAAAGATTTATGCAAAAATATTTAGACTGCTTGAAATGAAAGCCCAACTGAAGTATCTTAGTAAGATTCCAACTATTACACTTTCAATCCTATGACAATCTCATTTCTCAGCTTCTATACAAAACCTAACATGTGGCAGGATTATTACACATGCAGATATATGTAAATGAGATATTCAGAAAAATCTGATCTGTTGCTTTGGGATAACATTTTGCCCTTCTATTTCAGCAACAAATTGAGGAAACAGAGAATGGAACAATACTGTGAACTAAAAACATTTTGTGTGCAGAGGATTATTAAGAACTTACTCTCCCTTATGCCACAAAGAACTCAATGTCCTTCATTCCCACTGAGAGTGGAGGACCTCATCACCCCAGAATCAGGCTCATCCAAAACTCATTATTCTGCAGAACCATACAAACACGAGTGAGTTAACACAGTATCAATCCACCTACAGGCAGTTACAACAGCACCAGAGTTTTCCGCCTTTAACTGAAAGGGACTATTGCAGCCCTTGCTAAACTGACAGCTGCTCCAGGCTTAACCTCGCTCTTCACATAAACCAGTGCTTAAAGAAGAGATTGTATTATGCTTTTGTTGTATGCTAAGAGAACCTCTAAATTCTCTGAACAGCCTGTTCAGAGCAGGCAGCTCTGTTGCCTCTGTGAGCCCCAGTGACAATGCAGTAACACTCCAGCCTAGCCCCAGCACCCAGCCTGCAACCTTGGCCCAGGGGCTTTGCAGAAGAGACAAGAAATAAAGACTCCTGTCTCCAAAACTTTGCAGCATCCACATATAAAACATGGGCAGGGGAAAAAAATACCAACACCTAGCCAACCCAACCCCCACTTCAGTTAACAATACAACACTTTGAGGAGATCACCCTCCTAAGCTAGTGGGGGCGGGTGTGTGTGTAATGGGTTATAGACATGAAAAGGGAGGTGTAGGTGTATCTAATCAGTAGACAGCTGGAAACTGACCGTGCCACGTGAAATAAGTAGGCTGGAGAAAGATGAAGCTCCTGAAAAGGAAGAGTAAGACCTAAGAAGACATGCCAGAAACTCTGGTTCAGGAGTGAAAAACACACATTGGCTACAGCTGTTTTTAAAAATACAACATAAATGACAAAATGGTGCACAGCACATGGGGAAAGATGACTTCCATCTGGTTCGTATAGCTGGAACAAAGACACCAGGAAAAAAAGAGGTGAAAAAATGGTGATGGGATAGGAGCTTTCAGATGTTAAATCAGTCCAAGACAGAACAAAGGCAAGAAAAACTAATATTTGTTTAGCAACTTTTCCTTGCACACAGCACTCTACATGTGACGAAGGCAGAAAGGGGACTCTGAGGAGCAGGCTGGAGAACCCAGCTCCCCTGCATCTGAGCCCTGCCTTTCCACAGCTGCCCCATGGTGGGAGGCTGAGTTTCTTAGTATACCAAGAAATTTAATTACAAAATTTCCTTTTGCACTTGAGCAATTTACCTCTTTGTCGTGGTTTTAAAGCACTAGTTAAAAAATCAGTAGAAAACTTACTCATTTTTTGCTGTGAGATACGGATTAGGAAAAGAGAAAAACAGGCTTAAAGTTTAAAAGGAATAAAGAAAGTTGATTAACAAAACTACAAGGATAAGAAACCAGAATAAAACCTCCAGAAACTCTTTTTCCCCACTACCCAACTATTCCCTTGTCTAACTGACAACATAGAGACAAAACTTGGTGGTTAAAGCAGTCTCAACTTTGCTATAGTCTTTTCATTGGTCTTTATAAAGAAAATTAGTTTTCTTTTGTCATTCTATGGAAAGTTTTCTAAAAGAAAACTATTTTTTATGGATTTTCATTTCCCTGATGCCAGCTGCCTTGAAAACTTTGCCATCAGGCTCTCTTTCTATTTCACACCACTCTTAAGTGTGTTCACGGACCATGAACTCAAAGAGTATTATTTTAAAAATGAGTTACTCAAAGGAAAAGTTTTCTTCATCTGTCTGTGTGGTCATCTCTGGGAACAGAAGTTTTTTCTTTTTTTCTCTGGAGGGCCACAAGTCTTCAACAACTCTCACTTTTCTTTCTTTGTTCCAGCATTTCCTGAGATCACAACTACTTCACTATCTGCTCAGCTTTATCAATGGATTACTTTTGCTTAAATCTACACTTTGAAATACTCCAGTCTCCCTAAAATACTTTTTTTCTGAATTAAGAGTTTTTTTCAAAACATTATTGTTCATCTTCATAGCTTTAACAAAAGAGTATTTCAGCTTATAAAAGCATCTCCTCTCCCTATCTGAAGCTTAATTTCTTCTTTCACTGGCTTTAATAGTTTATGTTGTCTCTTTACACGTTGATCACTCTCGCTTTCTTCTCTCTAGAAAAAAAGATGAAATCTGCAGGTTTCATCTGGGTAGGGGAAGTGTTAAAATCTGGCTCAAATTGTAGCAGGTATTCATGGTCCCAGACTTCATCTCAGCAGCACCCAGGCCGGGGCCACCCTGGGAAAAGCTTCAGCCACCCTACTGGAGGGAGGCTTCCCGGGAGGCTGCAGCAGAGCCTGGCCCCGGGCCGGGCCTGGGGGAAGC